>NC_134573.1:166864352-167109352 GCF_050947875.1 Dermacentor variabilis | reverse complement strand
GACGCGAAGCGTCTCTTCTGTGTCGGTTGTAGCTGGGAGTTGCCTTCACGAAAGCTTACTCAGTACTAATTGGAATGACTGATAGTCCTGCGCGTGATGTTTGCGGATGCGAGGAGAATATTGACCACTTATTGTTCCACTGTCCTCGATTTCAAGCACAAAGAGAATCTTTGTCCAACACATTGAGGAAACTGGATGATCGTCCTCCGAGTGAACAGATAGTACTAGAGCACCGTGCGCACCGGTCATCGGCTCAGCAGTGAAGGCACTTTTGTGCTTTCTGAGACCGTCTGGTTTGCACGAGCGGCTTTGACTGAAGTCTGTGCACATCTATACCCTCTCCCTTCTCTCCCGTATCCTTCTCCCTTCCCCCATCGTAGGGTAGCCAACCAGACACTTGACTGGTTAACATCCCTGCCTTCGTTATATCCCCCCCCCTCTCTCTCCTCGCTCAATAGCACTGAGACTCCCCGCCCTCACGGCTCCAGGCTACGCGTTCTCTCTCAGACCTCGGTATAAATAGCAGCGCAACGTGTTTAACGTGACCCATCCACTTCGCGATAGTGACGGATCAGTCACATACTGGCCGACTAATTACACACATACATTTTGTCGTCATGAAGAGTTCCCTACAAAAAATACTAGAGGATACTTGGTCCTAGTGTCTACGGTAGGTGCAACAATGGCGGTTCATCCTGCGTGGGAGTGATGCATAGGGTTTCCTGCAAAAGAATCGTTGAACGAAGGCTAGCGCATAGAATTGCCTAGACTTTGCCCTTCTGGCTTCGCATGAGTTTGCGACTTTGCAGATTGATCATATTCGACAACATACCGGGTGATAAATACAGCAACTCTCAATTATCATGCGTGCATGTCCGCACAGTCTTACTGCCTTTATACGCCTAGAAAAACACGAGGGCTTGGAAATTAAGACAAAGAAAGGCAGGTAAAACATAATAAATAAAGCCACAAGAACGTCTGAAGTCACAAGCACGAGGATTAGACAAATCTATCAACTACCCATCATTCCAATTCCCGTGGTCATAGTGTTTGTATGAAACTTTGTCCATGGTAGTTCGACGATCGCAGCGCCATTTCTCTCTCTTGTAACTACACTGGGAAACTATATGCACGTAGCATGGCCTCCGAGATGTGGCGGCGTACGCTATTCCGCCGATCGGGCAGCATGCGCCGTCTAATCTCGGAGGCAGTGCATGTAAATTTTCTGCGGTGATCGAAGCATATATATGAAGTAAGCTTTGCATCGATATCGTCAGGGCCGTACAATTGCAGTACTATTGCAGTGGTCTAAGCTTCAGTCGTGCTGTCTTCTGTACAAATCGCTTCGCCCTCGGTTTATACAATTTCTCTTGGGTGGTCCGGAAATGCTTCCCCACACGACGTGGGACAGATATTCAGCGAGGTCGGAGAGCCGAACCGCCTGCGCAAGCAGTTCCTCCTGACCGGCTACATGGAGCTCCTGTTGACGGACGTTTTGGGTGCGAGCCACGACCTCGAATACACCACGAGCCCCGTTCACCTTCTCACGCCAGCCGACGTCGGGCGCAGAGGCAGCCAGCTCAGTCTCCACTTCGCCGCACCCTACGACGCCAGTTCCGTGCATCGAGAACTTCTGCGACGAGGCATCATCGTGAGTTTCTTTGTCTCTGCTATATAGGGCGTTGATTTAGAGTCACCAGAGTGTTAAAGCGTTTAATTATAGCATTCTTTGAGAACTAACCGCCGCCACTTCTTGTGTCTAACCGTTCTCGCTAATTGAAGGATCCTGAAGATAGTGCAATCGAACGCAGCGGTAGAAACCACGTGGTGGGAAGGGGGATGGGGCGCTCTCGAATTATTCTCTCCTGGCAGCTAGCGTATTGAAAAGCTGTCATTGAGCGAGCTGCGCCTCTCGTCAAATACGCACGCGCACTCGTTTAAGACGCTGCGCTTCTGGCTACAAACGCTGCGTTCCGAACTACACGCGGACAACTTTCTGTGGCAATGAAGGGAAAGCTACGGGCGCGTGGCTGCTGCACGTGTTAGCGCGTGGTCCGGCAGCGTTTGACAGTGCTTCGGTTGCTCGGCACGGACACTGAATCGACGCAGCTTCCACGTGCGACGGTTTCGCGTTTTCTCAGACGCGGAAGGGAAAAGCCGCAGAATAAGTAAACCTTTGCACTCAGTGATGTGTTCTGTCTTATTTAACTGTTGCTAATAAGGTGTTTATGTTCTCTCTTCTCACGTGGTTTAAAACGCGGGATTCTTTTCAGAAGCGCTCTCACTTGTGCGCGCTTTACCTGCGTATAGCTTTCCCTTCATTGCCACCGAAAGTTGTCCGCGAGCATAGCCCTTGGGGGAAGTGGCACTCCAAGCATACCGCGGTTGGCTCCAGCGTACGGGTAAGGTACGTTGTTAAGGGGAGCGCCGCCCGTAACAGATTGCGCAACGTAGTGCCACAAATAAACTCCTGCCAAAGCTTGCTGAAACGTATTCCTCGATGACAAACGTCATTGGTTCTTCACAATTAAAAAAGACAAAAAAGAAGGAAGATTGCCTGTTCCACGTAGCATAACTCTACTCATTGAGCTGGAATACTATAGAAAGTGAGCATTTCTGCACGAGAAATCGAAATGCATAATAGACTAATTAAGAAAACTTGCTAATTAACATTAAGTTAATTACACTATGGTACAAGTTGCAATGTACTAATTATAGCCGGTGAGTACGCAAGTACGTACCAGATTAGAACTTATTCCAAGGATGACACAATTTCCGGATATGCATTCCCAAAATGTGCGGCGAAATACGTCGGTGTTCAATTAGTCAAGTGCGAACTTTGACTTATTGCGCAGGCAATGTCCGCCTTTTCGAGTACACCAGCTCATGAGTATAGATTTGCACTATAAGCCACAAGTGATCTAAATATTATGTTAACAGCTTTTTTTTAAATTTGGTTAAGTGATAATGTGGCAATGAAACGCCTGGTGCAGCGAAATTTTACAAGCGTTTGTGCCACTCCTCGTTATAACTGTAAAGCGCTAGCTTCGTGCAGTTTGTGACCACGCCCACTTGTATTTCCCTTTCCCCTTAATTCAGCAAAAATTCAGTACACAACACTGCCTTTGGAGACGCGGCTCCACATAATCGCATAAACGGCGAGCTCCATCATGAGAAAAGTGATAGCATAATGCCAAATTTATAGGGCGCTATTTATAATAATTATTACAAATACAATGCTAAGCATTATTTTCTTTTAATACCGCGTAAAGTTAAGTATATTCAGCTAGACATCATTTCATTGTTTCTTTACACGCTTTTAGTGGACTTCCACATTCCGGTAAGCGTGATATGAACGAGTGTTGGTCTTGCAAGCATGGTATCTGCGAAATTAATTTTCCTGGTCACCGTAATTAGCCTACGTAACAGTTGCCCAATATAGTTGTCTTTACGCATATAGTAGCTATCCTTACTGTAGTGATTGGTCTCCGTAAAAGAAAAAAATAATAATGATATACCTTCATGTTTTCTTGCTGTGTTGGCTCATTTCAGGGTAACCTGCTCCCGCCGTCGGTACTCCGCTTGACGCCGGTTTCTCTGTACAACACTTTCGAAGACGTGCACAACTGCGTACACGCGCTGGAGGAGATCTGCAGCCAGTTCAGCTCAGAAGTAGTGCCCTACATTAACGGCGACTAAGAACTGTTTGTGCATATATTGTAAATGCGCGCGTGCAGCCGTATATGACCTGAAAGGGGTCGTCGATGATTCAGTAGAGAGGGCATAAAAAAAATGCCGTCAGCTGGTGAAATCTGTAGGAGGAGATCCGGCTGCTGCTTCTTCTTTGTCTCGGAAAATATGGAATAAAATGGAAGAGCGACTGCCTTACTCAACAACTACGAGCGGGTCAACGCGATGGAACCAGGATACGCGTTGAGTAGGAGAATATCGTCAGGCAACATTTTTATACGGATATTGCGACAAAAACGCATTGCATCATTTGCATAAATTGCGAGGCAATGTCTCGGTCGACTGTATTTTGTTTACAAATACTTTATTTAACCACGTGCCAAACCTCATTAAATTGTGTGCTTAAATGAACAAAACTGTCGCGCTGGTCCCATTGCAGTTGCATTCAGCGTTTTGGCGGCTATAGCTGCGATTTGCTCCTGCGTTGCTCTTATAAAAGGCTCAACCAGACGTAAGCGTTCCAATGCGTCCGCACACGCCGCGCTGACTCGACGTCGCGTCGCGCCCGACGGAGGAAGAGGGCGCGCACCCATACTCGCCGTGGTTGCTCAGTGGCTATGGTGTTGGGCTGCTGAGCGCGAGGTCGCGGGATCGAATCCCGGCCACGGCGGCCGCATTTCGATGGGGGCGAAATGCGAAAACACCCGTGTGCTTAGATTTAGGTGCACGTTAAAGAACCCCAGGTGGTCTAAATTTCCGGAGTCCTCCACTACGGCGTGCCTCATAATCAGAAAGTGGTTTTGGCACGTAAAACCCGAAATATTATTATTATTAGGGCGCGCACCCAAACGATGCACGAGTTGCGGCTCGTAGCCGCGCGTCTCGTCGCGGCGGCGCAGTGTTGCTAGCTTGCCATGTACAAGGCAGTCTAGCCTTTGCTTAGCGGCCGCGTTCCCCTCATTTTCCCCCTCATTTTGTTTACTTCGGTGAGCAGGTGTGGGTATCAGCATAGCCAAAAAGAGGGATGTAGCAACACCGAGCAGAAGCCCCACCACTCTCCTATACCCTGATTAATTGCCGGACCCTGTTCCCCTCGTAATTCCTGGCTGCACCACTGGTGCATATCCAAGCACAGGATGGCCCCCCTTCCTTTGTACGCGCCTCAACCGCAAAAACCACTTATTGCACACTGAAATTTGTTACATTTAAATGCCCATTACCATCGTTCATAGCAGTAGGCTTAGCCAAGTATATCTCAAAATTATTAGCCGGTAAAAGGCTTACTATCTCGCTCTACGATGAGGTTAATTGCCCTTTCAGAAGAAACAAGCACCTCATCTCACTGACATAGACGTAATCAAGGTGGGTTTCCTTTTGCCAGCAAAATGTTCGCAACAACAATAATGTTAAGCTTACGGTCTCGTCACCATGGTGTCTTTTAAAAACAGCAACAGCTCAAAAAAGGGCCATGCAGTGTCGACAGACTCGACATCGTCGGCGCCGGCGCCGCTCTTTTGTGCCTTCATGCGGCCGTTGAAAATGCGGCGAAACTTGTCACGCAGCGATTTCCACCGCCTTTGGACCAACTCCAGTCCCACTGCACAGAGAAATGCAAAACTGCTTAGAAAGCTTCTCTTACAGAAGCGCCTGATGCAATTGGCCGTCGCAGAGATGTTTCGTTTTGCCTCTGTCAAGGTGCAATTATCGGTTATTGACCCCGTCTGACCTTTTCTTGCGCTTGGTGTGTACCGCAAGCATTTTGTGATACAAGTGCACCAGAATGCCGAAATAAAAATGAATGAATGAATGAACCACAGTTTTCGCTATCTCTCTCTCACACGCACACGCGCTAAATGCCTTATGGAGTTGTGGTTGAAGATAGAAGACTGCTTTCGCAAGCTTTTCCTAAAAACCCAAACACAAAAACAAGCTGGCATACACTTCACCTCCCTCTCCCCCCTCCCCGCCTGCAAGAACGCAGTGCTCCAAACAACGTATTTTTAATCTGCTAGGCAAACACAAAATTGCAATTTAAATATAAAATCCATCACCAAAACAATTGCGAATGACACATGAGATGGCGACCTAGGCTGGCTTTATAGGTGAACGTTGGAATCACGCGGAGAGAAATGAAAAATCAGGAAGACGTTAAAAAAGGAAGAGGAAAGTTTGATAGGGAAACGTAAATAAATATAGTTCTATGAAATTATATATATATATATATATATATATATATATATATATATATATATATATATATATATATATATATATATATATATATATATATATATATATATATATATGTGTGTGTGTGTGTGTGTGTGTGTGTGTGTGTGTGTGTGTGTGTGTGTGTGTGTGTGTGTGTGCGCGTAAGTGTGCGTGCGTGTGTGTAATGCCACAGTAAAATAGTACTGTAGGACACATGTTATTAAAGAAAAAACTAATTTAAAAAAATTTATATTGCGAGCATTTATCTTTATGTAAGTTTTGTAACACTACGTTTCTCAGCTGTTCTTGTGGTGTAGTGGTTATCACATCCGCCTAACACGCGGAAGGTCCCAGGTTCGATCCCTGGCAAGGACACATTTTTTTAGTTTTTACAAATTATTATTATTTTCTTTTTCAAGCACCAAGATTTGTGTTGAAACAAGCTACCCAGAATAAACGAGTACCCGTTCGTATACACTTTTCGTGTGCGCCCTGATGCCAATCACATTATATATATATATATATATAATGTGTGTGTGTGTGTTGGTTCATGCCCTGCCAACTATGAACTCGTTCGTGAACGAGGCCAGCGTTGCGGACAGGTTATCATCCGTGTTCTTTCTTTATTTATTTCCCTCGAACTGCTTAGGCCACTCAGCAGTTCAATAAAGTTTATCGTCATTCTATCCCCCATCCCACCTCCACCCGCCCGCACGCAGGCACACAGTTAGTTAGGTGCGCGCCGCAAGAATCCCATCAAATCACGTGGAAGCCGGGCCACGCGGGACTGAAGGGGAACGAAAGGGCGAACGCCTTAGCTCGAGCGCTAATCAACCGAGCGGGGCAAAACCAATCGTCTCATCAATCCCCACCCTTTACATTCGTGCCCCTGCCTTCCGATTACTGCGACCGACTCGAGTTCCAGCGGCTCAACCACAAGATTTATCCTCCCCCTCACTTGGAGATCAGCACTGAAGAGGCAGAAGCTCTCAGACTTGTTCAGACTAACACGTCCCCAAACCTACATAGATGCAGCAAAATGTACCCACAAACATATCGCGGCATCTGCCCCTGGTGCGGCGACACACACCCTACACTCTTTCACATCTCGTGAGGGTGCGGGGGCAAACCTCAACACTTAAAGACGCCTAGCCCGACACTTGAGCGGTGGGAGGTACAGCTGACCGGCGATACTCTGGCGGGACAAGAAGCTCTCGTCTAGCAAGTACGTCGAGCAGCCATGGCCAGTGGAGTCCTGGAATGAGGACACCACCCACTCGACCTCAAGGTCAACGACCTCGATGGTCCAAATAAATGTTTTCTCCCTCTCTCTCTACGTGCGCGCCGAGAGTCCCAGGCACAAAGACGAACTTAACCAATAAAAATCTTGTCGGTACATTTAACGCTGCCATTTCGACGTCTACGATCTGAGACGTTGCTTATTGGACTGTGTCAAAGTGTTACAAACATAGTTTCAGTGGACGGACGACCGATATAGACCCTTTTAACGGCGATCCCATGTGTGCCACCATGCTTGATCACGTAGTGGCGCGTCCATTGCTTGCTCTCAGCTGCCATCGTGTTTACAATGGATGTGCATTGTTCCGGCTCAGCAAAACTGTATTTCGGTAGATATCGTAAACAGTGGCTAGGTGGACTACTCGAAGCTTTGGCCACAGCTTCAGGACAACACCCCCTCAATATTCTGAAAAATATTGAGAGAGCATTGGCTCATTACGCCTTGTCCAAACGCGCGAGCAGCGTATACTATGCTTGTGCTAGAATCAGGGCTAGAAATGTACTTCAGTCTGTAAAACATTCCCCTTATGAATTAGATCATGATCAGGGCGTTGCTCTATTTGTTCTTTCTGCCTAATTGCTCGTGGGTGTGCCCAGTTGCGATAGATGTCCTCTTGGTGCGCACAAGGCTTGGAACGTAGATGTTCTGTACTTTGTAATAGTCGCCGTCACCCATGCTTCAGCACATTGATTCAAGAGTGAGCCCATTCGTTTATTCCTTATACGTTGGCGATGGAGTTGGTGTAAGTCTGCGTGTGAGTTGTGGTTGATGTGCGTTGATAACGTGCGATAAACTTCCTATGTCAGGAAATGGTGCTGCTCCCTTTGTCACTGCGTAACGAGCCGTTGTTACGACCGCCATTAATTGTTACGAGCTGGTACCAGTTGGTACGGCGACGGGGTTTCATCGATCTTCAACAGCGTCTTTTTGTAGCTTGAACCAGATTGACTATCGGAGAAGGTCCGGTAGGGAAGACGAGATGATGTAAAAACAAATTACAGCAGTTTAATACATTGATACGGGCGACTGGGGCGCTCCAAGCGAGAAAAGTACAGAAACGTTCGGCGCGCGTGCTCCTGCACGGAAGGGTGGAGAAAATGTCTCCGCGTGGCGTCTCGCTGGCCTTCTTGTACCCTCCACCATCCGCGGGCAACCCAATTCCCTCTTGCTCCCTGGTAGAGGGCCCTGTCAGCACACTGGTCCGTTCTCACAGAAGAATACGGAGAAAAACCACTCGCTGGTGTAGAGGTAGGGAGCGTAGGTAACGTCGGGTCAGCACACTGGTCAACCCACACAGAGTAATTCGGAGAACCACTCACTGGCGAAGAGGGGTTGAACGGAGGACAGTGGAGAGTAAGATTTGCACTGATGCGTAATCCCGTCGCACACACCCGACGAACAAGTCTTTTTCTGTTGACGAGCGTGACGATTAAGCACGTTATGTCTCAGGCGCTTGGCATCCGTTTCCTTCGTCGCCGCACACAGTGAACCGTAACACCGTATACACTCTGGCCGACGTTCCGGAGTTGAAGTCCTTTCTGGCGGATGAGCGATTTTTTTTATCCTCGAGGAATACCTTGCATCGCGAAGGGTCGACAAAA
This sequence comes from Dermacentor variabilis, assembly GCF_050947875.1. Taxonomy (NCBI): domain Eukaryota; kingdom Metazoa; phylum Arthropoda; class Arachnida; order Ixodida; family Ixodidae; genus Dermacentor; species Dermacentor variabilis. The sequence goes on along the minus strand of NC_134573.1, from coordinate 167,100,550 downwards.
CAGGAAGTCCAGTCCTTATGTAGAGGAGGTCCGCGGACTTGGTCACACACAGATTCATTCCATTCCTCAATATGACAGTCACTATTTTTGCAGCCGACTACTGCCCTAGGTCTTCCCTCGACCGTTCCACGCTTTGCAGCATGAATGGAGCACAGTGCGATGGCGAACACCCTGCAGTTGCATTTCGGACAGGTGATCGCACAGAACCAGTGCAGAAGCGGCAATGGTTTCGTATTCGTGCGGCGCCGAAAGCGCCATCTCGTTCCTCTCGAAAGAACTGCTCCGCGAAAAGCGTCTTACAAGAATACAGACTGGAATGTCTCTTGGCTGTGAAACATGTGGGTCAGATATCTTTCTTTAATTGAAAAGACAAATACAGCCAAGACAGCCGGTCGAGAAATCGCTCGTCACTTATCCATTGAGAGAACGTTACATTTCACGCGCACTTGGCTATACTTGCAAAGGGGCGCATGTTAATGAGTGGGACGTTATGACTGCTTCCGCTTGTACTATCAAGTCCCGACCCTGTTACCTGCTGCCCTACTTTGTCGGGTCAGCAGTTTTTCAGTGAAATCAAATAATGCCGCATTTGACGTGTTTTTAAGAGTACGGCTATAATGCTGGGTACTCTGGGAAGCGCCGCAGGCACAGACTACGTGTCAGTTGTCCACTAACGTCTTGTCGTCGTTATGATTATGATATAACCATTATGGGCGTTATCAAGTAAAACAGGAGCAGGGCGTTCCCGGAGATTTCTTCCCTGCATCAACCAAATCAATCAACTCTACGTGGACACATCTGCATCCTAAATTATGTGTTCCATCAAGTCTCTGAATACGCATTGCTTAGCTCTACATCACGAAAGTCGATTAACCCTGGGCAGTCTTTAAAATACACCTGCCTTGCCATGTATGCACCCCGGTTTCATTCATATTGAGCGCCTTTGGAGGCACACGGGCGCCAGCGCCATCTATGTAGTGGCACGAAAGTGCTACTTCACTCCACACATGGCCTCCGTGCTTGTCGCTGATACAAGGTCAACTCGATAATCTCGGAGGCCACGCTCCCTGAACTGGGTCACGCGTGCTTTGAAAACACCTGAAGATAGCACAACATGCGCATTTCCCTCACGTTCGCAAGAGGCACTATATCAATCATGTCGCGGTTTTAAAAACTCATTTATTTAGTTACAAAATTAACCTAAGTGCGACCAGTGGGTAAGCTCATTATTTGAGCCACTCTCCACGTATGGGGTCGTTGGTTGCTTAACATTCGTAGCATAGTTACAAATCGAAAAAAAAACACCTAGTGGTAGCTCCGATGCACTGGGTCATACATTCGCGCTGCATGGTATCGGTTTCGATAGGCGCTTGGTTATACTTGTTTTTTCTCAGGTGCGGTATGAACGAACGAAACCGAAGTGCATATAATCACGACATCAGCGGCGTGATGTGGCACTGTTCAGGAGCACGACGTGTTCTCCCAGGTTTGAACTATAACCAAATTATGGGGTTTTACACCGATATGAGCCACACCGTGTGGGACTACAAGTTAATTTTGACCACCTGTGATTCTCTAACGTGCGCCCAATGCAAGGGTGTTATTGCATTTCGCCCCATCGAAAGGCGGCCGGGATTCGATCCCGCAGCCTTGGGTTTAGCAGCGCAACACCAAAGTCACTACGGCACCACGGCGGGTACTGTGCTGTACTGTCTGCACTATTCAAAATTCTCTTCTTCAGTCTGTCGCAGGAATATTAAAAAATAGTGGCGTCTAGGCGAAATTAATTGTATTAAGGATGTTTCTTGTGCCTAGATTTCACGCTAATGCGCGAACACTGGCTGCTGCTGGCGTCACATACAAGCGCAGCAGCGCTGAAATGGCACAGAATTTACCAAATGCACAACTACATTCAAAATGAACATTAATAATAATAATAATAATCATAACAACAACAACAACAACAACAACAACAATAATAATAATAATAATAATAATAATAATAATAATAATAATAATAATAATGTGTACATTAATAAAATTGATTATTACTACTGCTACTACGTTTTTTTTTCTGCCCTTTGAGTGTGCGTTATAACCTACGAGGATTTGACGCGTCGACGTGCAATAATTTGCCTTCAAGTCAGCCTCCTTGACAACTCCACATTTATTGCTCGTTAATCGCCTAAATTGTTTTATTAAAGTCTCCTATCATATATGTGATTGGAAGCAGGTTCATTGACCTGTGAAGCACTGCACACGCATTCACCAGGCTCGAGCTGTTTTGCTCGATGTCTGTAGAGTATAGCCTCGTGTATAAGCAACTCCCCCGAGCAGCATAACAAGAGCGAAGACAAGACAGACAGGGAGAGAGAGAGTAAAAATAAAAAAAAGAGCTTAACATAAATATAATCGCAGTCCACTTTTCGTGAGCGAGCTCACTACCATTGCGATGGGAGAGTCCGCGATGCTGCGGAGACGGATCGCAACCGGTGGATGCAGGAAAGCTACGACCGGGACACGGAGGGGGGGGGGGGTGCATTGCGTGGATTTAAACCACCGGCCCACCGCCCGCTTTGCCGTTCGGGTAAGGGTACGGCACAGCGGAGGGAAAGGGCGAGGGGCGGCCGAAGGGTGCGCGCGCGCCTGTGACCCCGGCCGCGCCCCCGGGGCCGGCGGGGTCTTTGACCCCGGAGAGGGCGTCCGGCCGCCCCGGCGAAAGCAGCGTCCCGGCCGGGGTCGTCGACCCCGGCCCAGGAGCCGTCGACCCCGACCGAACCGCGCCGAGCCCCGGGTCGACCTGGTTCCGCTTCCGCCCCCCCCCCCCCTCCCGGCGACGACCACTTTATCCCGACCCGGCAGTCGGAGAGGGAGAGCGGAGGTGGCCACGCGGAGAGGGCGTGCGGGCAGGTGCGCGCCCCAACCTCCTCGCCCTTTCGTCGCCGTCCTCGTTGGCCCCGGGTCGCCCGGGTCGCTGGTGGCGGTTGGAAGGGAGGGGCGGTGACCGGGCCAGACGCCGCGCGACGCCGCCGAAACAACTACAAGGGAGCCGCGGTGAACTGTGATGCAATGACCGGGCCTGCAATGCTTTTTTGTATCTTTGCTCTGCGCGTGCCGGACAGAGTGCGTTGCACCTCGCAGTTTCTCGCGTGCACCCGGCGATGACAGCAGCTCGCCCGACCCGACCCTACCTCCCACAGCCTTGGTCGATGCCCGTCCCGCATCCAGCCTCCCCCCATGCGTGCAGCAATCGGACTGAGCTGATAACGATATCAGCAGCGTGTCGTTGAAAGCGGGGCGAATGTCCTTTGCAGGTTACAACCACTTTTTCTCGTTATTTTTTTTTTCGCACTTAAGAGCTGTAACCACTGATATCGCCCGCCAACCTCAGTATTTGGATAGATGTATTCGGGTGACGAATGATTCGCTCGTGCGCAAATTATACATCACGTCGTTTTCGTGTAGTGAGCTTAAATTGTGGCATTTAACGCTCCTAAACTTTAATTATGGGGTTTTACGTGCCAAAACCACTTTCTGATCATGAGGCACGCCGTAGTGGGGGACTTCGTAAATTTCGACCACCTGGAGTTCTTTAACGTGCACCTAAATCTAAGTACACGGGTGTTTTCGCATTTCGCCCCCATCGAAATGCGGCCGCCGTGGCCGAGATTCGATCCCGCGACCTCGTGCTCAGCAGCCTAACACCATAGCCACTGAGCAACCACGGAGGGTAACGCTCCGAAACTTCACAGCGGGTTATGGGAAACGCCGTAGTGGAGGGTTCCGGATTTATTTTTACCATATAGGCCTCTTTAACGTGCATCCGAAGCACGATACGTGGGCGTTTCTGCATTCCGCCGCCATTGTAATGCGGCAGCTACGGCTGGTGACTCGAACTCGCGACCTATAGTGCTGAGAGCGCAAATTAAATGGAGAGAGCCTGCAGTTATTTTTATTAATGTTTGTTTGCGACAAGACATCGTGTTTTTGGGTAAATATGCTACCACAGTATACGTAGAACAGCAAAATGTAAATAGGTGTTGTCAGAAAGAATACTAATTAAAAAAGGGCATTTCGTTTTGGAGAACGCCGACTTCAGTTTAACAAAATCATAATAGTAATAAAATAACGGTGACAGTAAAGGAAGGTGAGTGTGCCTATTCGTTACTCTCTTTAAGTGCGCAGGAAATCAACCTAAAATGATTCTTTTAATACAGAAGTCCGTGCTACCGCTTCGTCAATTTGTCTTCTCATATTTACAGTTTAGCTGATAGGTAAATGAACGTCACGTTTGGCATCTCTCGATTCAGGCAATGTTACCAGTATCCACAAAGTTCTCGCTAAAGCCATAGTGTTAAGCGCCTTAATCAGGCGATACTTTCGAGTGTCGCTTAATCAATCGCATATCTTGTTGATACAAATAAAAATACGTATCGTTGACACAGTCACAATGGTACTGTAGTCACTCGCGCCCCTCTCCTCGCCATCAAGCGCGCACACGAACGCGCACCTTGCTCCCACTAGCTTCGCAGCGAAAACGCGAAACTATGCTACCGCTGGTCGAGGTACGGAGTTCCGTCGCGCAACATCGCGGCGGCAGCACCCTGTACCCCCGGCTTCTCCTGCGAGCAGGTGCGACTGGCTTCCCCGTGGAGGAGCAGGAGAAAGCGAAAGTGCTCCATTCATTCTCCGCAGGGGAGAGGGAAGCTGTTGCCGCCCGCATCCGGACGCGCCGAGCTCCCGCTTCCTGGAACGAGAGCGAGGCCGGGCAGTTCGCATCCGGGAAAGAGGGCAAGGATAAGAAGTCTCTCTCTCTCTCTCTCATCCTGCTTCTCTCTCTGGGAGGCTGAGAAAGAAGGCAGCAGAAAGGTCGGCCGCCAATCGGCGGGTCGGTCCCGCATCGCACACTCGGCGGCGTTGGGGGGGTGTGCGCTGCCTTCCCTGGCCCCTCTGCAGCATCCAGCCTTGCCGAGAGGATGCTTCGGAGGACACCCGGGCACCCCTGCTTCTTTCACGGGAGTTGGACTCGCCCGCGGCAGGAGTTTGGTTCGCTTGCCCCCACCCTCGTTGTCGAGTATCGAGAGTAAAATGAGAGGGAAGAATTATAATAAAAACGGGGCCAAGCTTGCTTGCCCCGCACGTTGACGGTTCTCTCTTTCGGAGGAGGGTTCCGTAAGCGCGCTATGCTTCCTTCCGGCGAAGAATGAGGTCGAGGAGGCTGTTGAGAAGGTTGTCTCCTCTGGATACACGGTCTTTACTCGGTCTTTCGGGTACGTCGCTTCTGGAGGCGATGCTCTGACGACCTTGCGATGGCTGCTGCTTCGTCGCGCAGGTGCCCATACGAAAGTGCGTAGCACAGAGGCGCGCTAACTGCAAGAACGAGGATGGTTCACTGGATCTCACTGATATGCGAAGCTCTCTTGCGGGGGGGGGGGGGGGGGGGTATAGTGACGACGTTAATCTTTTTCAGGCTGTGCTATAACTTTTCAGGATTGAGAAGGCGAAATGAGAAGGCGGGTCACCTCGCGTCTGGCAACAGGCGAGGTGACTAGTGACGCCGGAGTCTGAAGGGTTCCATACAACAACTTTTTTGCCTAAAACAACACGACCTAGCCACATCAGCGGGACATAGCGGGGATCAAGCAGTATTGATCTTGAATTGAGGCACATATCGCGTGCATTTGACGGCGCTAATACTGTGTTGTTGTATTTGTCTCGTCCACGACTATTAGCGCCGTCCAGTGCTTTCGCAAGTGCGGTTTATCTACCGTTTTGCTTGTAATATTCCAGTTCCTCCCGCATTTCCCTTTCTTGTCTTTTCCTTCTTGCTTTGTTTTTCTCTTACTAGATCCTGTGCTGCGGCAACGCGGGCAAGAAGCGGCAGCTTTGACGAGAAAAACATACTACAGATGTAAAGGAAGCTATACCAATCAGCCAATAGTGAAAGTGGGAAAATAACAAGACAAAAATAAAAGGGAAAGAAACGCTGAAAGAGGCAAGAGCTGCCACCATTCACTCCCTCTAATTTTATTTTATTTATTTATTCCACCTATTATTTGTCGAACATCCTGCCAGCTTCCCCCGAGTCGTCGTACCCCTCCCTTTCTCACTTAGTACAGCAAAGCCTGTAGTACAGCACGGCTTCTTTCTGGGCGATCCCATTCGAGCGCGCAGGGAGGTCCACGGATTCACTCCGCTCGCAGGGTGGTTGACGCGCACGCGTTCGAAGGTGGGGGTGACGAGAGGAGAAGGAGGGGCGGGACGGACTGCGAGTCGGGGTTTTCGGGCCACCGGCGGGCGGTTGTTTCGGGCCGACCGGGAAGCCCTTCCGTTCGTCACTGGGGCAGCGGGCGCTCGAAAGCGGTCAAACGGTACCACAACGCGCCGTCGGCCCGCTTATGCCAAGTAGCGCGGTCAAGTCCCCAAAAAGAATACGACCGCGATACCCACATCGACGCCCCGAAATGGAAACACGGCCACCGCTCTATTTTTTCGTTCTTTCTTACTCTCGTTACACCCACCCCTCCCTTCCAACTCTACATTGACGCAGCTGTGCGCTTCGCGCGTCTTTTGTTCGCGGTTCACCGCTGACGCCCGACCTGCTTTCCTATATACTCCCCGCGCATTGCACCGGTCACCCAGAAAACAAACGGGGACTGTCGCTTTTATTTTCAAAACGGGGACGGATGTACGATGCGAGGTCTAGGGGGTGGCTATGCCGAAGGGACGGGAAGGCACCCGATACACAGAGAACCCGTCTCCGTATGGTCCTCGTGAGCGAACATGTCACGGCTTCGTATTGGCGCGTGCTTAAGTTACTGAAGCCGAACGGAATTCAGAAACCATGTGTCGTCGGTATTCGTCATTACTTTGAATAAGGATCTTCATCGGCGCACTCACTTGAACGGAAATAATAGCAAGAGCGTATAGATTGAAAAAGAAAGAAAAATAAGCTGTATTTAACGCAGTGCTAGTGGACTTGGAAGAAGTCTGTCCGCATGCGGCTTCGATTCTCGACCGGACTCCGGTTGGAGGCTCTCACGCGTCTCCACGGTGTGGCTCTAGACCGTTAAGCACATTGTCATGATGTGGATGGTAGAGGAGCGCGTCAGTGAGGGAAGAGGGCGTTCCCGTAGTTTTCTCACTGTAATGTTGGAACTGTGAAGCGCCCCGAGATAAAACCTTTCAGCGACTCGCCGCGTTCCTATATATGACGTTGCACGCATGGACACAATCTTTCGCTGTCGTCAACGGGACGAGCTAAACCTCATTGCTCACAACGCCACTCCGCGCACGCGCGCTGGAACGCCGTCCTGTGGGGCCGGGTTCAAGCGAGAGCGTCCTCGTTGGAGAGAGCGGATGACGTCACGGTTCGACCGCGCGGGATCAAGAACCTCGGCCAAAGGGGTCGCTGCACTCTTCTCGAGCGAAAGTGAAAGCGGCCGTCCCCTCAACCCCAGCCTCTTTCGCCGAGCCGAGTTCAATGTCGAACCGCCGCTCCGCTGGAATGTGGGACGCTTCCTGAACTGACCGCACGGGTGGGAAAGGGAAGGGTAGACGAGAAATCTCCACGCTCTCTGCCTTCCGGCAGCTGCTGCCGCTGCGCGCCTTGGAATTGAGGTGAAAGCACCCGAAGGGGGGAGGGCTCCGGTCACGTGGTCGCGTGACAGTTGGTTCGTTGAACCTAACGGAGCAGGGACCGCGTATGAGTAGAGTCTTCCGGATTAAAGTGGACAAATGGAGGGAAATGAGGGTGATGTTGAGAGCCTGGTTGACTTAAAGCGCTTACAACTAAGGACAGGAACCAAGTTCGATGCATATGTGCAGCGAAGTCGCGTATTCCTTACCTCTGAGCGTCTGACGCGTGGAAAACGATGCATCTGCCAGTCAGCCAGATCAATCGAGAGGCTGCGTTTAGAAAAAAAGGTTATTACTACATATATAATACCAATCCAACGGCAGTTCAATGTACTGTACATTATGTATGCGTCCTGCAAGATGCAAGCCCGGTGCTCTAAGAAAACACACACAAGAATCTAGCCAACTTTCCATCTCTGCAAATACTGTATTTCGTTGCCAACAGCGCAAATGTGCCCCTACATGTATATTCCTAGTCTGAAACGCTCCTTGCACATTCTAATAAACCCACAAGAAGAATATCCAGAGCCTTCGAGATTGATTGCTCAAAAGACAGCTGCGTCAGCTGCTCTTCCTTTATCCCTAAAGAAAAGGAAATCCCGTTTTTTATAACAGTTGTGTAACTTGTCAGAAGGATGTGCGATGGGGATGTGCGATATTGCAAGTGCCTTTCTGTTTCTTCCACGTTTTGGGGGCCTTGTCTTATTGTTGTTCTTTTTTTTTACCTGTGCATAAACGGCAAAGCGTTCTAATAGATGCACACAATTGTTAGTCAGCGCTGCGTCTGTTTGCTGCTACTTGTTTCGTCACGTCTAGCAGCACTTTTTTTATGTATTGTTTTCAGTGAATCGTACTGATGTGGCTCGTGATGAAGAAAGTATTCGCAATGCATGTGCTATGTGTTTAGATAAGAAGGCTTGTTTTTATCTTTATCACTGAAGGTATATAAAAGAAACCGACCATCCATCTATAAAAATATTGAAGCCGGCGATGCGTCAAAAATAGTAACGCCGATGTGTGCTGCGCCGTTCTTTTCGCCGCTTCCTCAGGCATAGTACATCAGCGCGCACAGATAGTTATGCTCTCCAAAAATGATCGATCGAGAATATTTACTATCCTTCCCCTTACAGAAAGTTTTCTGAAATGTATAGGAAGCAGCGGCTATGCGAAGCGTCAGATTCGTCTTGCTTTATATATACTGTTTTTCTGAGGATCACAGAGCTGTCCAATTGCCAATATTATAATGGTACACGAGAAAGAAACACGTCTGTACGATCCAGAAGGACAGCCAGAGGCCAAGTTGGATTCTTCCTGAAGTGCAATGACGTTGAACTAGGAGTCATTTCGCTTCTCTCGTGTCTCTAGTCCCCAAGCATTTGCAGTGCTCGAGCACTCTAGGTTAGTCTCTCGATTCTTCGAAGAAAGCGAAGCTTTCTTTGCCTCTTCCTTCGACGTTTCCATTGCTGCTGCTGCTGCTGCTGCTGTTGTCTGGCACACGGCGTTGGGGGAGGGGGGGGGGGCTCAGAGCGTGTATAACACGGAAAGAGCGTGGCAGAGAAGAGACGCGAGTAACTCGTTTGGACTGCACGGCGTCGAATGTCCACAATGTCCTCTGGAGCTCCCTGGGCGTCAAAACATTAGCCTCTTGAGAGCTGTAATTATCCATGACCCCGAGCAAAAGTGCTTACCTTCCTACTAACGTGCAAGTGCGGAGGGAAGCTAGATATAATGGAAGATAGGAGGGGGGAGAGGAGGCAGATAATGGGTAGAACTGACGCAGTGGCGAAACGAGTGAATAACAGCCTTGCCACTATTTGCTCGCAGTTCCCATACAAGTACAAAGGAGGGGGGAGGGGGGAAGGTGACATGTGAAGGCAAGGAAACGCTAATGCTGTAGACACGACAGCGGTTGCAGGGAAACTGAATAAACTTAAGTTCAAGGTATGGTCTCTGCTGTTTCTGAAAAATAAATCCATGCAAACATATCTAGCGGATAACTTACGCAAGGCGCGCAGAAGCAGAGCCGAATTAAAAGCGCACCGCAGGGTCTATATAGGTGACACAACGGAATCTGTCGCACGTCAGATCAACACTTCTGTGCCCGTCGTGGTAGCTTTGCGGCTATGCTCGAGGTCGCGGATTTGATTCCGAATGCGGCTGCCGCATTTCGACGGCGGCGAAATAAAAAAAAACAACGCACGTTCACTTAGATTTAGGGACACGTTAAAGAACACCACGGTGTCCGGAGTCCGCCACTACGGCCTGACTCATAATCCGATTGCGATTGTGATTCCGTACTCCAATTCAACTTTAATGCTTCTGACACGATGCAATGTGCCATGTGAGGCAATGACAACGCTCAGCCCTCTCGGAAGTTATGAAATATGGCGCACAAGAACGCCTCAAGCAAGCACCTCTCCATTCGCGTTTTGTGTACTACGCAGACAAACAGCAGTTGTGCACGCAAGGTAACCTTAACATCAACTCACCCCTCTCGTGTTGGACAAAATGTTGAAGAAATTAAACGTTCGCCGTCAATATCACCGCTAATTATCGTCAATCAAAGCATGACAGCACAGAAAGCTTCGCTTACATCGATTTTCACAGTGCGTGGGATCTGCACAACTTTTCATTTACTAAGTGTCCATGTTTGAATATGCAACATTGCCTGGGCTTATGTAGTAGCGGTCCTTGTTCCTCAAAAATATTGCCCTAGGTTAACTAATTTCAACTGTTGCAAACCCCGAACTCTTGAGCACGGCTGGAGCAGCGAAGCCAGAGTGAGCACCATTTAACGTCGAGCGGGTATTTAAGTCGGTATCCAGAAAGCTTCTTACATAATCATGCGCGTTCATTCATTGATCAGCGTTAGGGCGCGCGCCTTTCGTGATTGGCGGTGTCCGCGGCGATGTCCAATCGCGGACGGCAGGCCAGAACGAACCTAGGTTACCAAACATACGGTCGCAACTTTCGTCACTGGCTTTTCCGCGAGACTTGATTGTCAAAATTAATAGACAGGAACGGCCAGAGAAAACGAGCAAGAGAGAGAGAGAGAGAGAGAGAGAGAGAGAGAGCTTCTGGAGATGCTTGAATGAAGATGGATTTTCGTCGGGCTGGTCTCCTGGCATGTAAAAAAAAATGGCGAATAAATTACATACAAGCAACTAGGAGCCCTTAACTTCGACGCGCTTGAATAGATATGAGCAATGTAGTGAAAGCGGACATCTATAGTGTCGCGGTGTTTTGAAGCGATTCAACCAAACTGAGAGAGCCCCCCTCCTCCCCTATACCCTACGTTTCGGTGGTTTCCGGAACCAGCAAGCTCACGTGTCACGGGGACGTACGAGGTGCTCTCTGCGTCTTCGAGGCCGACCGGCCAAGAAGGCAAGGCGGTGTCTCCGGGGTCAAGTGCACTACCGGCGTCCAGGGGGCCCCGATGTGGGGCATCCCCTCGAGGGGTCCGGTCCGCTCAAGGTCACCGGGGCAGGCGTCGGCAAGGGGGACTCGCGGGATGACCCCGGCCGCAGGTGTCAAGGAGACCCGACGACCGTCTCGAGGTCATCGCGTGCTCCCTTTCGCTCCTCCCCGGTTGCCACGCGGGGTCGAGGTCATGTCGGCGTGTCGCGCTGCGTGACTTTCTCGGCCAGCCAGGGCCTTGAACCGACCCACAGGTGCCGCGACGAGGTTTGCTCCCAGGCGTGAACTCCGGAGAGCCGGTTTTCAAGGACGGGAGGGTGGAAAAATCAGGCGCTGCCGTTTGCTTCGGAAGTGATTTATCGTTGTTACTTTCTTGACAGCGGCCTCGCAAAAACCTCTCAGTGGCGAAGCTTTTACTTCGCTTTCTATACCCTTTATGCGTATGTTTGTTTTCCCTCGCTCTCTCTGTCTCTTCTGTCCCTCATCAAGCATCTGTGGATTAAGTGCCATGCCAACCCTATAGATACATACTTCAACCTCACTAGTTGCAAATTAAGTTTCTTTCTCGTTTCGGCATTGCAACCTGGCCGCATCGCAGCACAAATGTGCGACGCTTCTGCAGCACCATCAAGTTGAATAAACTCGCCCAAGTCAAATTTGTTGTTCATTTCCAGGTGTTCACTTACAAACCACTCCAAATAGCTTGTTGACCGCGGTTTCGCGCGAATAGCGGCCGTAGAAATAGGAAGGGCGTGTACCGGTACTACAACAGCCACGCTTCCGGTTGTTCCGGCAGTGACAGTTAAGAATTAGGTAGTTACGGTAGCGCCGCACGCAGAGACTTCTTACAGGAATAACTGAGGCGAAGTTCACCGCAATTTGACGCGGCCCAACTGCACTAGCTAGACAAGCCAAGGCGCTTTAAATTTTGGTGGCTGTGCTCTTTTCTTTTTTTTTTTCTTCGTGAGAAGGAATAAGGGCAACACGGTGTGCAAGGAGAGAGCTAGCTCCTCGTCACCATATGCGAAAACCCCCTCCTCTCTACCAAACACCCATTTGCCCGCTTTCCAGCGACCCCCGGAATTTCGAGGGTGTGACGGAGTGTGTCCCAGTGTGCATACAGCAACAGCAAGGAGCGCGGGGGGCATGCGAGGCGCCTCGGAACCAGAGCAGAGGTCGGAAGCGAACCGGCGCCGAGAAGCTCCGAGCGACCGACCGCGCGACCTGGTAACCGAATCAAGGCCCCACGGCGAGCATTGTGCTCCGTGCGAGCGGTCGCCGACGCGCGAATCTGGATCAGGCCGCCGAGCAGCGGGCGCCGTCCAAGGCTGTTCGCCGGTCGCCGGGGCGCATTTCGGGGTCACCAGGGGGACGCAGGTGCGCGGGGCCGGCGAGACACCGTCCGCGCCCCGGCCCGGTCGGGCCGAGTCCCGCTTTGCAGCGCATTGTGTTTGTGTCTCGGTCGGCGTCCTCGAAACCGAGAGGCCCCTCCGCCCGACCCGGCCGACGCCACGAACGCACAGTCGGGTCTGCAGTCGGGTCGATTCCGAACCGGAGTAACCTCGGCACAAAAGGGATCATTGGGGCACGTGGCTGATCCTTTGAGAAGCCGACGAAGTCGGTGGAACGCGCCTTGGCGGAGAGAGGCGAGAGGTGTGTCGAAGAACCAAGGTTGGATTCCACCGTGGCTCCCCTTCCGAGACCCCTCGTTTCCTTCGCAGAGAGTGGCGAGAGCTAAACGTTAATTGCTCACCCAGACACGCTCTCACAGTTCTAGCAGATCTTTTTGTGGCAGTAGAAGAGCTTGCAACAAGACAGAGAAAAGAACATAAGCAACTCTCTTTATTTATTTATTTATTTATTTATTTATTTATTTATTTATTTATTTATTTGTGTTGTGTTTGTTTGGGCAAAGGGGCATGTCGATTACGTGCTGCAGAAGGGAAGTTCGGAAATGGAATGTGATAGCACAGCATGACTGCATCCGAGCATTTAGCAACACTGCGTGCTCTAATGCCTGTAGGTAGATTATCTTTGACTCATTGAGACATTAAAGCCTGACCGGTCGATTCGAAGTTTCCAAGGTTTCCAGTACCTGGTTTTTCTCGGTAAAGATGAACGATGATGTTTCATATAAGAGCCCCAACCACAGAAATTATAAAATTTCCGCACCAAACACACATAAACACAAACAAACAAACAAACAATATATATATATATAGAGAGAGAGCAGAAATGACATCTCACCGACGTACTGACGCTGGGGGCTATTGAATATATAATAAAAGAAACCTTTATCGTTATTTTCTCTCTGGTAAACAATCAAATACCGTGAAATTAAGGAAATTGAGTTTTAATAGAATGTTTTATCAGTATAAACACATTTAATACATGTTTCTCGTTAGTGTCACTTTAAGAGCACATGCTAAGCTCTCGTTTCTGCAGTTTAGTGGCCTTAACAACTTTTCAAAAATATACAGAACAGTGGTATTTTAGCAGTGACGCCTTTTCTAGGAAAACAGTTTTCGTGACTGCCGCGCCTTAATTTTCAAAAGTTCTCTCAGATGGCACGTTGCAGCAAGCTCGTTTAACTGAAGAAACCTTGCACTCACACAGGGGCGGATCCAGGTGAAAGGGGATGGACTCTGGATCCCAGTAGCGGTTGCACTGCACAATGGAAACACACTGCGACTGGCAAGTCAATTGAAGCGGAGGGGGGCCACTTGCACCACAGAGTTATTACCCGCTAGCAGTACTTGGAAATACAAGGCAGAGAGTACATAATGAGACGTAGAGAAGATTGAAAGTCCTTGTTCTGTGTGAATCAGAAAACGTCCGTTCGTTCTCGCCATTGTCACATTCAAATTTGCCGCCGACTAGCGCTTCGAATTGTCGCCGCTAGATGCCGCTAGAGCTCACAAACGCGCCTTTGTGGCAGAGCGCATAACATGCGAAGCAACGTTTAGTAGGCAACGCAATGCCACAGTGAAATAGTACTGTAGGATACATGTTATTAAAAAAACTGATTTAAAGAAATTTATATTGCGAGCATTTATCTTTATCTAAGTTTTGTAAAGGCTCAGTTCCCAGCTGTTCTTGTGGTGTAGTGGTTATCACATCCGCCTAACACGCGGAAGGTCCCAGGTTCGATCCCTGGCAAGAACACATCTTTTTTTTTCTACTGTTATTATTTTTTTCATACACTAACATTTGTGTTGAAACATGAACATCCAGAATAAACGAGTACCCGTTCGTACACACTCTTCAATGTGCGCCCCTGATGCCAATCGCAACTATATATATGAAGCAGCACTATTATTGAGCGAAAGACAGAAAATGAAGGGGGCGGCGTTCCCAGCAATCGTTAGTAAAGAAAATATTACCGGTTATGATCCTGCGTACTTTGGATGATTTTTTTCAGGACCAGTGAAACCCCACGAACTACGATGAATTCAACATACCGAGAGTTATAGCTCACTTTACAATCGCATATTACCTTAACAGGTACAAACTAATAACGAAATTGTTTACTGCACATTCAATTGCTCTAAGGAAATCGAATACTGAAATACGATTTGGTCAAGTGTCAGCAGAGTAACCTAGGGTGTCGAGCTCCAATATGAATGTAGGGCAACAAGTTGTTAAAATATTGCGGCAGATATCTTCAAAGTTAAAGCGCGGTCTATGCGTATAAATACGGGCAATGAATTTGACTTTTTTGTGTTTTGTACGAGCGTGTGTTTCGTGTTTTCGCCTTTTTTTTTTTCTGTTGAGTGATCCAAACTTTGTACACGGTGTGCGGAGGGACGGCACAGTTGTTTGATTTACCTATAATTATTGATGTAAGCAGTATTTCCAGTTACGGTCACCTGTGCTGTTATTATTATTAGAACATCGATAAACTTCCCTTTGTAACGTGCTTTATGAATGTCTTTTTTTTTCTTCGTAGACAGCTCTGGACACTTATGCTGTGCGAGCACATACGTGCACGTGCTTGTGGTGTAGTGGTTATCACATCCGCCTAACACGCGGAAGGTCCCAGGTTCGATCCCTGGCAGGCACATGTCTTTTTTTTTTTTCTGTCTTATTTTTCAGAATTACTTATTTTTTGCAGTGTTACATAACTACAATTTTGTACTCGAGTACGAATTTCCTAAAAAAATGACCTTTCAAGATCGAATATTATAACAAAGGTGCCGTGGAATCTGACAGCAAAATACTTGCTTAGATTCTTTTACAAATTTGATCACTTTATCAAGTGGCTTCCAGATCAGTTTAGAAATTCGCAAACGAGAAAGGTGATCACGTCTACTGCACCATGACAAAGCTTGAAAAAAACGAGGCATCACGTGGACGGAAGCGTTTCTTTTCTTTTTTTTTTTTTTTTTTCGTGATTAACAAAACCCAGTAGCTGTAATCTTCCGCGCGCATGGGAAGATGCTGTGAATTTCGATTTTACAGCTGTATAATGAAGTAGCGCAGGCACCTCAATTCCTCCGGGACAAGGTCAGTGGAGTTCAGCGTTGTTTGTGCGGGCGGCTGCATCTAAGGGTCACGCGGGGTGGTCAAAATAGACGCGTGGTTCGACACCAAGAATAGCCATCGGGGGTTGGCGTGCCGCGATTTCCGTACGTAGAGCGCGCAAGCGAGTTGACTGTGTGAGTCGGGGCTTCCGCCAGTCGGCTCGCAGAAGCAGTGCCGTGGCTTTGAAGTCAAGCCCTCGCCGCTGAACCACACCATGCCGAGACATTCCGCAAACACATCAGATGCCCCAACGGGGCGTGGAAGTGTTTTCTTTGGGGGAAGTGTGTCTTGCGAGGTTGTGAGACAAGAGGACTCGTTGCACTGCAAAGGATTTGTGGCAACGGCCTTGAAGTATTGGAACTCCGGATAGTGTCACCCTGGAGCCCCGCTGTTTGCACACTGCGCCCACCGCAGTTTGATTGATGGAACGATAGGGAGAGGGGGACGTCGGGGATGCGTTTAGGTACGTGCAGGGCCGTTGGAGGGGGATTTTAACACCACTGTAACTTTTGACTCGTAGTCTGATGTCCGTGTAAATAGTTTCCATTCTATCGCTTGTCTATTCTATCTTAATAAACAGTTAACCCCTTGCAATCAGCGTCACAGCGTCACTATAATGTGACTTCGCGACATCCACAACACCTTCAAGTTTCTCTCACCGACATCGAGGCGAACATCAACTAGGGCTCTACCAAATCACCATAAAATGATTGGGATACCATGGATGTGCTACACCTTCCTACCCCTATTCGCAATGGTGTTGTTTCAGATGTCTTCAGACACTTACATGTAGGTAACATTTGTCTCCAACACGTCTCCTCCGGTTATAAGCCATAGCAAATATTTAAAGGGTTAATGGCAAGTACTTAGACGCTATAGCCTGCACCAGGGTGCCCAGACTGGACAAGGGATCTTTTTTTAATTGTGACAAGGATTCCGATTATTAAGGCGAAAGCATTATACGGCTCAAGTGGACGAAAAATGCGATGTGTGGCATTATGGCACCAAAATTAAGAGGGAGTCGAACCCACTATTTGTGTTGTTTATTAAGGCGAATTTCATTAAGACGCCCAACCTTTGGTGGGAGTCGAACCCACTTGGAGACATGGGCGAACCGGCAATATCTCTAAATTGGACTCCGATTGACATCGTGAAGGTCGACAGTCGAACCCACGACCTTTGGTAAGAGTCGAGCCCACGACCTATGGTGTTAATTAAGGCAAAGTTAATTAAGGTACAGTTAGTTAAGACAGAGCTAATTAAGGCACTCGAACCCGAGACGGCAAGTAATCAGAAGTACCAAATAATTAAAATGGAAATGTCAAGTAATATAATGAGTGTCTCGTGAGCGGGCAGGTTTTCACCTTCTCTTTACCGTATGATAACGTGACTGTTTATTCGGGTTCCGATATTTAAGGCGTAAGCTATAATTAAGTGCCTCATGGGTCGAAAACTCCATTGTGACCTCGAGGAGCACAACGCACAAGACTGACGTAGTGGCCGCGTCGCGGTAAGAGCTTGTCCTCCCTGCGTGGAGGGAGCCTAACCGATACTGCAGGCATTTTAATAAAGTTGTTCTCTCTCTCTCTCTCTCTCTGTCGGGCGTTATCGAAAATTTGACCGTCCCGCGTTATGGCACCAAAATGGCACCAATATTGACGGTTCCACCCACGACCATTGGTGGGATTTGAGCCCACGATATATCGTGTTTACTATAAGGCAAAGTTAATTAAGGCACGCGAACACAAAGCAATTGGTGGGAGTCGAACCCACGATCTTTCACGTTAATTAAGGCACTCGAACCCACGACCTTTGGCAGCAGCCGAACATTCAATATTTCGTGTTAATTAAGGACCTCGAATCCATCACCTTTGGCGGGAGTCGAAACCACGATCTTCCGTGTTATTTAAGGCAAAGTTAATTAAGCCACTCGAACCTACCACTTTTGGTGGGAGGTGAACCGATCGAGGGCCATCGGTGGGAGTCGAACCCACGATCTTTCGTGTTAATTAAGGCAAACTTAATCAAGGTACTCTTACCCACGACCTTTGGTGGGAGTCGAAAGAACGATCTTCCGTGTTATTTAAAGCAAAGTTAACTAAGCCACTCGAACCTACCACTTTTGGTGGGAGGTGAACCGAGGGCCATCGGTGGGAGTCGAACCCACGATCTTTCGTGTTAATTAAGGCAAAGTTAATCAAGGTACTCGAACCCACGACCTTCGGTGGGAGTCGAAAGAACGATCTTTGGTGGGAGTCGAACATACGAGCATTGGTGAGAGCCGAAGCCACGATCTTTGGTCGGAGTCGAACCTAAGACCATTGGTAGGAGTCTAATCCACGATTTTTCGTGTTAATTAAGGCAAAGGGAATTAAGGCACACGAACCCACGACCTTTGGTGGCAGCCGAACATACAATCTTTCGTGTTAATTAAGGACCTCTAACCCATTACCTTTGGCGGGAGTCGAAACCACGATCTTTGGTGGCAGTCGAGCATACGACCATTGGTGGGAGTCGAACCCAAGATATTCCGGGTTAATTATTATTATTTTAACACATATACACATATATATAGTTAACAGGAAAGGGAAGGCGAGGAGCAGGCTGGCAACTGCCACCGGAAGGGGCACAACGCCTGCCTACTCTTCTGAAGGGAGGTGACAGCAACACAGAAATGGAAGATAGGAAGGTAATTAAGACAAAGTTAATTAAGGCACTGACACCCACGACCTTGAGGGGAGCCGAAACCTCGACCTTTGGTGGGACCAAAATTGATGGCGCCACCACTGATGGTCGAACTCACGACCTTTGTTGGGACCCGCCACCACTGGTGTTAATTAAGGGGAAGTTAATTAGGGCACATATAATTAGCATATGTCTAATTAAGGCGCTCGAACCCACTACCATTGGTAGGAGAAAACAAGTAATAGGAAGTAACGCATTCGAATGAGACTGTCAAGTAATTTAATGACTGTCGTAAGTGCGCAGGCTTTCGGCTTCATCTTCTTTAGCATATGCTAAAGTGATTGCCAACATTTTATTTATTAATACTGTGAACTCACAGGTTCGCAACAAGGATAATTTCAGTGGGGGCATGGACCTACACTTGGCGAATGCTAAATATTGTACAGGGCGACCGAGGCTATCAGAAAACTAGACGCGCAGATTTTAACAGCACTTAGTGCCTGTAACTTATCCCACTCCTTGCCTATCCGTAAACAGACAAACAAACAAATTCGATTTGACAATGTATGGTACGGCTAAGCGATATGCAGTGACATACATATAAGTGATACGCCCAGGTGTCAACAAACGCTCAAACTTACGCAAGAACGGAAATGCTGACATCACCACCACCACCACCACCACCACCATAATAATAATAATAATAATAATAATAATAATAATAATAATAATAATAATAATAATAATAATAATAATAATTATTCCTTTATTTCCATTCACGCGAAAGGGGGAGAAATGAGCTAAATTAACAGCGCTTGACCGGTTATTTGAAAACACAAGTTTGTAATTTGGCGCGAGAAAATCAGCGCAGAGCTCCGAGAGGCAGACGCTCCGCCAAACCGCGACCATAATCAATCTCGAACCCCCGAAAGAAGGAACGCCGACAGCTCCGTGCCCTTCGAAGCCGAGCCGCGCATCGGATGCAGCAGCGCGGCCAACAACGGTAAAGCGCCCGCCGAACCCCGCCTCCTCCTTCTCGCGGTGTGTCCCCCTGCGAGAGAGTCGAGACCGAGGGGGTTGTGCGGAGAGGGAGCCTCGAGATCGCGGTCAAGGTTCCCGAACCGCGGAAGCGCGGAAGGCTCGTTCCGGCGGGCCCGGAAACTGGCGCGCGCTTGCCCCGTTCAGGGCCGCCCGCGTGCGGAAAGGGGCTGCGGGCCCGGCGAGCGGCCGAGGTCAAGGCCTGCGAGACACCTGCGAACACCCCTCTCGGCACGCCCCGGCGACACCCTTGCCTGCCACCGGAGCCTTCCCCGCGCCGCACCGAGCTTTCTCTCGCCTAACCGAACCCGCTCCGGACTTGGCGACACAGCCGAGTCGAGAGCGGTGCCGCGCTCCCCACCCCGCGCTCGCTGCGAGTGGACTCGCCCGGTGTTCCCTCTTGTGACGCCTCCTCCGGACGTCAGGAGGGAAATTAAGGGACGGCCGTGGCTCGGGGGGGTCCCCGTGAAAGGGCATTCGCAGCTCAAGTTCGTGTACTTCAAGCAGAGCTGCTGTTTCTTTAGCGTTTGCCCTCACGTGTACGTAGGGCGTATGTTCGAACTTTCTCTCTCTCTCTTTACTTCAAAAATTTGCCAATAGACTGCTTTCGACTTCGGAGGAGTGACGGGTGGCGGTTTCGACTGACCAGGTTCATGTTGCGAGCACCATCATGTTCCTTCTCTCATACATTGAGAGCCAAGATGCTGATACGAATTCGCCAAAGCTAAAGGCAGCTGGAACATTATCTACCGTATTTGTTTCCAAAAATGAGATTCGACATTGTCATTCATTATTGACAGATGTGAAACGTCCAATTTTATTTGCGCCTCTTGGCGCTCGCCATCGATGTAGTAACGGCAGCACGAAAGCATTGTTGCAACTGCAGCAGCCGCATTCGTTACCCGACTTATCGTGCATTTGCACTACATACGTGTACCTGTGGGCTTCAGTGCCACATGTGTCACGTATACATTCTTCGCCCGTAGAGGACCTCATATCAGCTCATATTATCATCGTTTGCTCGCTAGACAATGTATTGTTTGTGGAGAAGTCAGCGGGTACAACAGTCGCCAACATTTGCAGTGTCATCACTAACTCACTCATAATGTAACGAAAGATTTAATTTTTCGTTCTTTGTCAACCGCCCATTGTCAACGTGTCCTCCCTCCAGCCTACCGTAGGCACCGAGTGCGCTACCTCGTTCGGCAATCTCCCTTTCAAGGCGGCGTCCGTCCTGTGGAAACACGTACATACCAAAGCGTCGTCGTATGATTAATCGGAATTTGCTTTAAGTACACAGAGCAAAATAAGCGGTGCTTTCGGGTAATAATTCACAACGGACTGCGCCTGGTCGCACCTTCAGTTCCTTTCTCTCAACCAAGGCGCATCGAACTCGGAGAGCATCCTCGCTGTGGGAGTGCCGAGAGCGGTGTCCGTGTTTCGCGGAGCAGGCGCCAGGGCGGCGCACGCGTGCTGTTCCCATGGCAACTGCTCCCTCCCAGCTGGAAAGGATGAGTGTGCGCACTGAGGGAGCCAGCCGCCACGTGCCGGTGCCACTCCCCCCGAAAGCAGAGCCTGCGCTACGCTACCGCTCTGCATCGGTCGCAAGCCGCACGAGTCGGTGACCTACTCCTGGCGCGGTGCGCGGTCTTGTTCGAACGCGATTTTTTTTTTTCCACCGGCGCGTTACGATTGGCGGCCGTCAGTTGGCTGTGTATTCTTTTTTCCCCCAAAGTGGAGAGGGGGCGCGAACGCGGTGGGTGTTGGGGGGGATCCTGCGCAGCGCTACAGTACGTGGACTCGTCCGAATCGCTGCGTTCACCCCTCGAGAATGGACGAGTCTACGTTGTGTGCCGGTTTGTGCGTACACAGGGAGGAGGAGGAGGAGGAAACAGATGGTAGGGGGACGTACCCCAAAACGGGGGACTCCTGCCGGGTTGGCAACGATTATTATTACTTGTTTACACGGTCGGCCTCCAGATGGACGTTTCCTGCTTGTTTGTTATTCCTCGCTCAAGGTGACTGCGCGCGCTGGCCTCTGGACAGCGCTCGGCGAATAGAGATTGACGGCGAGCACGGTTTCGATCGCGGAGTTTTGCCGCGAATAAAGCGATATTTCCGGACACGTAGCCTGCTCTTGACCTTCCTTCCCACTTCAGATCAAGGTCGGCGCACTTTCTCGCCGATGTCGCTTCGCGGCGGACAGCCATGCGTATGTGTCGTAACTTTCATTTCGAGTTCGGGCATGAACGCTATGAACGAATGACACGGATAGCAAAGTTGATATATTTCCAAGAAAAATTGTTTTCCATTGAGTACTAAAACACAGATACTGACCATGAACTAGTAGAGTTCCAGTCGCGTTGTTTTTTAAGGCAATATTACTAAAATATGATAATATAAACACGTCCATTCAGCACTGAGTTTTTGTTTTCACGAACGAGCTTCGCGAAGGGTTAGAAATGCGCTACAGCATCACCAGGGCGCTGGTTTCCGAACGCCTTGTCAGCCTTCTAGCTTGGTTACAGCGTTGTCACAGCCGTGCCGTGTGTATTTTCAGCAAATGAATATCACGTAATGAATAACACTCAAAATGCAGATTACACTCTCTTACTTCGAGGCATCTTTCAGGAAAAACAAAAAGAAAGCTTTGCAGAAAGCTCTTTTGCTGATGCCGCTTCGCATCTCATGACGGAACGCTATAAAGTATTATTCGCCATAGTTGGCGAAGGCGCGTCTATCGAGGGGCTTCGGCGACGGTCATAGAAAATGGAAACACGCCAAGCCAGCCTGACCTTGCTGCAAACGCCGCGCGCATTGAGACATGACAAAGAGCTGCTCGGTCAAGGTTTGTCCCTCATCGACATTGCATCCGCGGCGTTTCGTAGAGAACGTTTGTCGAGGTAAATACGACATGTCACCGTCTTGCACGTCTGGCTGGTACCGCCAACTATTGCAGAAGTCGACGCGGCTCGCACTTCTCCACGTAGAATGCGGTGCGGTCCGATGACGACAGCAGCCTACGTGACAGTGGGCTCGCGAGAAGGAGGGGCGGCCTTGGCCGGCCTTGGCAACGCATGCGCGCGCGCTTCGCCAGAGGCCAAGGGAGCGGGGGAAAAAATAAAAAAGAAGCGAGAGAGGGGCGAAGCGAGGACTTTCTCCGCCAAGGCCATCGGCCTCTCCGGGCCGAGAGAGAGAGAGCAAGGAAGGAAGAGCACGCGCCGAAACCTGACATCGACTTTCTCCTCCCGATGCACGCGGCCGCCGAGCGCACCGGTACATACGGCGGCAGCGCAACAAGTCGCGCGCGCGCGCTTCGGCCGCGGAGCAGCAAAACAAAAAAGCGACAACGCAGAGGCACACCACCTTGACACTGGACGCGGCGTGAAAGTGGGCCAAGTTCACGCGCTCTTCGGAAAGGAGGACAGTGAGAATCCGCAAGGATAGCTCCGCCCGTGGTTTTACCGGCGATGCCGAGGGAGGGCGAGGAGAGAGTTGTTTCCGGGGCAAGGACGGAGAAACAGCTGTTTCTTTTTCTCTCCTTTTCTTTTTTTTTCCCCGCGTCTGTGCTCCGCGGCTGTTGCCGCTGCTACATGCGTCTTCCCCCGCTGTCGACGTCAGCCGGCTACGTCACTCGACAGTGGGAGAGTCCACTTTCGGTCGTCGGGGGTAGGGGCAGGACGCGGGGCAAAAGCGGAGGCGTATTGGTGGTGATGAAAAGGGGTTGCCACGGGTTCTCTTCGCTGGCTTCGTCACCACTTGCCCGAGGCGGGGGAGTAGCTCTCTGGGAGAGCCCGACGGGCCGGTGCGGCTCCGGGGAAAAACTGGGGAACGGGTAAGGCACGGCTGGAGCGAACCCCGTTACCGGCGCGACCCAGATTCGGGCGGCCCAAGGTCGGCGAGAGGGAGTTCAAGGGCGCTCGCCCCGCTTCAGGGCTGCGGCGCGCGGCGGTCGAGGTCAGCACGGTCGATAGCGCTTCCCCCGGCTCCCGGAGTTGCTCAAGGCTGCCTCCGGCCTCAGCTGCCGCCGCTCGTGTACCCCAAGTCCTCGAACTATCCCCCCCCCCCACCCTCGCCCCCTTCACCGCTGTGGGATAGGAGAGAGGTGACTCGCGCACCACTCTCTGCGGTCTGAGCACCTTTGGTTGGGAAACAGGACGTGGCCTTTCGTGCTCCGGGATAGTACTTGTTGCTGAGCAAGCGGAGTGCAGCCATTGCGCTCGACATGAGCGCTGATCACTTCAGGCTTAAAGTTTACACGCTTTTAAATGATTCCGGCCTCCCGATAGCGTGTTTCGGTGTGTGTGAAATCAAATCACATGTTCGGTGTAATGCCTCAGAGCAGCACACCGGCTGTGAAGGACACCTACAGTGGGAGGCTCCGAATTATTTTCGATAAGGGTTTTTGCATTCCGCCTTTATCGGACTGAAAAAAAAAAAATATGGGGTTTTACGTGCCAAAACCACTTTCTGATTATGAGGCACGCCTTAGTGGAGTACTCCGAAAATTTCGACCACCTGGGGTTCTTTAACGTGCAACTAAATCTAAGCACACGGGTGTTTTCGCATTTCGCCTCCATCGAAATGTGGCCGCCATGGCCGGGATTCGATTCATCGGACTTAGACACCAGGGCTGATAATCGAACCTGTGACCTCGTGTTCAGTGGAAGAAGGCGGTACACTGAGCCACAGCCATGTGTGTGCGTGTCAGAGAGAGAGAGAGAGAGACAGAGAAGATAGGGAGAAAAATCGCAGGTGACGATGCAGTAAAATTGACTGCATACACAGCGTCCAATACGCGTTACATTCATCCACACAATATGTTTTTCCGCAAACGCATTTTGCACATTCTCAGGTCGCACATGGGCTAGAGGCGCGTATTCAAGCCGGCGTCAAACCAGAACCCCGACAGTGACGAGGCGGAACCCGGTTGGTTACCGAAATGAGATAGAAAGTGACGAGGCGAGGTCCGCGGTTGGTTGCCCTGCACTTTGAAAAGAGATAGAAAAGAGGAACGGTTTAGGAAAGAAGTTTACACGCACGCGCGCGCGTTTATACGGCTTTCATTCTCATGACTACCCAATACGCGTTGATGTTCTCATCATCATCATGTCTATTTTATGTCCACTGCAGGACGAAGGCCTCTCCCTGCGATCTCCAATTGCCTCTGTCCTGTGCTAACCGATTCCAACTATATAGAGCCCCCGAATTTCCTAATTTCAACGCCACACCTAGTCATCTGCCGACCTCGAGCTCCATCTTTTGCTCTTAATGTCAATTAGAATATGTTCTTGTAAGGCTCATCAACGTTTTGGGATGTGCAGCTATAAAAATCATCTTCAATAACTTCCGAGAATGTGACCTTGCTGCCGCTAAAAAAAGAAAAGACACGAGTGAGCTAATGAATGAGCTGTTCTCTCTCTCTCTTTCTAGTACATTTGGACAGCAACACGACAAGACGTGGACGGGACGGAATGAGGGAATGGCGCGGAACAGAGTTGTGTACAACGTACAGCAATAAGTATCGATCGAAAACATCCAGGGTAGTTCGATTAGCCAAATACTTTATAGTGCATTTCATGGCTATGCATGGTGATGTCACCACAAGGTTTGATGAAATGTGCTCAAACAAATTTTTGTGAGCGAACGGATGACGTTGAGATCTTTATAAGTTTCCGTACAAGAAACTCCGAGCGTGCCGATAGAATTAAAACCAGACCAGCGCAATGCGCGTAAATGATCCTAACTACAACTCGCATGTTCGCGTATATTGCCAGGAGAACTTATCTTTCCCGGTGACCGTCCCTTCACCGGCTCACAAATTTTCAAAAGTTATCGCCCAGCGCAAGACGCGCCTTTCAGTGTCGGAAGTTTTCCTAATCTTATCGCTGGTTCTATTTGCTGCCTATGCCGTCGCCGAGCCTTGTGTAATCAGATTGCCTGGACGACGAGAACAGTGACGTATACATCCTGGAACTCACGTGAGCTCCTGCGATAACGGTTCAGTCAGTCATTCACCACATCGCATTTTGACGATGGATGAGTGGGCACGCCGCCATCATTCTATCATTGTGCTGTCACCTGTTATTGCTGGGCCCAGGTTCGCCCAATGAACAGTCAGTTCTGTGATTTGTGTTTTGCCACTGTAATATCACCGATATCACCGTCACTACAATGTCACAATATATTTAAACTTGTTTAGGATATGGATGGCTTCCCAACCGCTATAAAGAAACTAGAAGTTTTCACAATTTCAAAAATAGAGGACAGGAATGATGCAGGTATACTGACTACACGAATATATTTCAATACTGCCTGCATTTTTGAAGGAACGTTTTTCTTCGCCCTTCCTGAAGAAACAATATCACTGAATATCAGTACGGCCTTTTCCAGTGTGGGTCGACCGAGAAACCACTGTTAACTCAATTAGTGGCTTCAAAACCTACAGAAGGCAATACTTACTTTGGGCACATCTGCTACGTCAGGGCAAGTGACCTTCTGGATGAAATCCTTAAATCACCATTATATACAGCAAATCAAATTGCTCGGATATGGCGCTTGCGGTAAGGCGATTTCGCATTGCTTCGGTCTTATCAACGTCTTATCCAACCGTAAGCAGTGCGTTGCCATTGACAACTGTGTTACCTCTAATCAAGTATTTCTTTATGGTGCCGGGACGTTACTGTTACGGTTTTGAAGGGCCCGCTGCAAGAGAATTCGCACGCCGCAGCCCTTGGCTTGACCGTCTATGGGAACGCCAAGTTTGGGTGAAGTACTATGGTTTGGTCGGCACGAGGCGTATTTGACGACAGACATTTGGCCCCATATCCGCCCTTCTGACATGGTGCCGCAGGGCATCGTTTTGCGTAGACGGTTCTTCTCAGTGTTTGTTATTGCTGTCATCATTGTTGCCGTATAACCGTCGTCGTCATACTTATGCCAATGACATCTGGTTGTTAATTTGTCTCTATAGTCTTGACAATAACGAAATTGTTCAAAAGGCTGCCCTTCCTGAGGTTGGTTGTCCCTACTCGCGGCATTAAGGAAGTTGTTCAAAATGCTAACTCTCAGGGTGTCTACCAAGTTGACATTTCCGAATTCCCCGAGTTTTCCAGGTTTTCCCTGAGTGCCTTTGCAAAATTCCCTAAGTGTTCCAAAACTTTGTTTTATGTCAAGTCGGGCTGACATCATGTCGCCCGATGCTGTCACTCTCTAGCAAGCATGTTAAAAAATAAATGACGTAATCCAGTTTGAATAGTAAGGAGTAGCGTTTATTTTATTCCAAAAGGAAACAGAATGGAGGGGTTAGTGCACATCGAATAAAACATCTTCGAAAAAAATTTTAAAACCCATTGCAAATCGAGTCGAACATTCTCAAATAGGAATAAAAAGGAGATGCACACAGAAGCAAATATTTTCGAATATGAGCTATTTCTACCAACTGATAGCAAGCTCATTGGTATGGAGCCCGAACTTTGTCACAAGTGAGATTCTCTCGCAACAGAAGTCAACCTCAACTGTCCTGACATACTCTCAGCCAGCGCAGAACGCCTCAGTATTGCGTTTCATTGCTTTAAAGAATTTATTTTGGTTTGGATGCGGGACACCTGCAACTTTGCGTCAGCCAACACTTGGTCTTTTGAGCTCAAGCTCCTTCAAAGCGGAGGCAGCACGCTTTCTTTCCCCTTCATTCCTCAATGCGCATGTCCTTTCTCGTCCTTATTCAGCCAAGCGTTCGCCCCACATACCATTTGAAGCATCCTCTTGGTCAGTTGTACAGTCGACGTCCGATTTTTCGGACTCCCTAGGGGCCACGAAAACGGCCGAAAGATCGTGCAGTTCAAAAGAATGAATGCACGTCTTTTACTGCCCTTAGAGTTCAAATCGCCACAGGCACATCCGAAAAAGCTCTGAAGGCCTGCCAGTACACTTATTAGGCATATCGGTACTAGTACTGTGACAGAAGATGGCGGGTGCGCATTTGTATCATTAAGGAATACATACTGTATCTCGTGACAATTGACCCTTCCCACACTTGCTATGCTTCACCGCAATACTTTCGCATATGCTTCACAGCGTGACATTTCTGTATTGAGGCGAAGCTGATTTTCGGAAACCGGCATTATGCTTTTTGAGTTTCGAAGCCAATCGTGAGGACCACAAAGGCAGAGTCGGTGCCATTGCTGACAGCGGCGATTCTTACAATGAAAAACACGGCACTCAATGGCAAGAAGCTTAATAGCGAATGTCGACGCAACTAGGCCTAGCGTTGCCGCAATGGTCGCTACGGCTGCCAGGGGATCTTCGCGCGAGAGCGCCGATTCGAGGCGGCGAGGTAATTAAAACGGCAGCGGTGGTGGCTTGATTAATGCCGTTTAGGACCTGCGGTCAGAGCAAAAAGTCCGGAAGATCGGACGACGAAAGGTTCTTGCGTCCGAATTTCAGATACGTTTTCAGAGACGTTCTTATACATTGACTTTTTGGGGTACGTGGTGGTTCCGCGAAGCCGTCCGAATTATCGGGCATCCGGAAAGTCTGTCGTCGACTGTACACTGGTGACTCCTCCAGCCGACGACATGGCGTCAAAGACGATTCGTTGCGATTCCTCTCTGTTACTCGAGCGAGCATTACCGAGGCTTTCGTTCAATGTCAATAAAATTACAGCTATTATTCCCTGATAGAAGCACAAATTCCCTGAGTTTTCCCTGAGTATGTCCAGACTACTCAAAATCCCTGAGAATACCCGGTTTTCCCGGTAGGTAGACGCCCTGCCTCCTAGACTTTTCTGTTTGGCCTTACAATGATGGTCCTATAATTAACAGCCGTAAATAAAAGAATAAAAATTAAATAAAAATTGCGCAACCAGCGTAAGGTTTTTAGGCGTCGTGTTTCCCGCAGATAAGCACGAGGTCGCGGCATCATATCCCGGCCGCGGCGGCCGCGTTTCGATGAGGACAAAATGCAAAAACGCCCGCGTCCCATGCATTGTGGGCCCGTTAAAACATCCCTTGGTGGTCAAAATTAATCCTGAGTCCCCTTCTCTATGGCGTGCCTCATAATCAAATCGCGGTTTTGGCACGTAACACCCCAGTGTTCAATTAAATTCAGTCTTCCTTTCCGAACGTTCGCTTTGCCTCCTGTAATACGTCACCGAGTGCAGGCAGTGTCCAATTTGTGCTCCAGCTCGGCGAGAAGACGACCGCTGACGAAAGCGCGGCACCTGCTAATCATAGGAGCGCAAGCGAACGTTCGGAAAGCGAGATGCTTGCGCGATCTCGCCCCTGTGCGTTGCATGCCAATCACTCTCATGTGCTGTCACATGGGAATGACCGAACATAATATGCGGCCGCCCGACGTGGCCGCGACAGCGCCAACGGTTCCGCTGCTACCCTGTTAAAACCGATACAACGGGAAAGCTCCGCGTGCTTTCGCACGGATTTCCATTGCCCTTACAGAATTCGGTCGATTTCTCAAACGAGCGCCTCTGTTCTGCCCCACATTCTCAAACGAACCACTCGAAGCTTTTCCACCCCTCAACCGAGTTGAGCACAGTGACTGTCGACTGAAAAAGATGCTACTCTTCTCAAGAACTCTGTGGACCGCCCATGAAGAGCAATGACAACAAATGTCGAGGTGTGGCGCTGCCATACACTTTCTCGTAAAGCCCCTTAAACTTCGTAATGTAGTGACACTCTCCTCCTCCGCCTTCCCTCCTCCTCGTTTCTCCTCTCTTTCATGCTCCCTCCTCGACCGTGGCGCCGCCTACACTGCTCGAGCGTAGCAACGGCGCCAACATACGCTCCTCGCCACTCCGTAGACGCTTCTCGAGCAAAATTGGCGCTGATGCACGGCGCGAGGACCCACGTGATGCTATTAGGCTAATAGCGACGCGACGTCGGTCTCGGCCAGAGCGCGCAAGGAGGAGGCGGCATTCTTCAAGGCGTGGCACTACTTTACGAAGTTTAAGGGGCTTTACTTTCTCGAGGGGTTTTACTTCCTCGAGTCCAGGTGGAAGGCTGAGTGGGGGAACGTTCCAGAATACGGGGTTAGGATCCCTACATAGCACCTGACTTACGAAGAAGTTATTACGGCGCGACGTGTAACTTTCGTGTGCCGTCCATGATTAGCAGCAGTGTTCGCGAATGCCTATATACTCCTTTTTTGTTCTAATGGCCGGCAATCCCGAATGTGAAGCTATCGTGGGCGCAAATAGACGATTGTGCACATTATACGCGAATGTTGTCGCCTCAGTGCGCAAAGAAAGCCACCAATGCGCTTCACAAACCTAACTGTTCCCTTACGAAAGAATAAATAATAATTATAATAAAAAAGATCGGACCCTGGTTCGAGCTGAATGTCAGCCAGAATGACATTTAAAGGTGTACTGGGCTACTGGCATGATATTTCTAACTTATAATAATAATTTTTGTACGCGTGCGCTAAGTGAAGATACAGACCCTCAAAACCATATCAAAACTACTTGCAAGCGTCACAGAGGTATGATTCTTGTCTTTACGAATCAGAGCCTATACTCACAAAACGTACTTACGCCAAATTGCTCGGAAAAGTAAATTCTAGCCAATCCTGATGTCAGGCATACTATTAGGAAAGGCGGCCAGCCAACGGCAAAGATCACTTACGAACTCAAATCTTTGCGAATTTGGCCCCAGTTTCTGGCTTGATGTACCCGGGAGGTGGCTGTGTTATGACGTCATGATACATCGGCACACTCCATTTCCACGATCGCTGTGTGGCTTCCACGGGGGAGCGCAGCCTACAGAAAGCGCGGAGCACTCTTGCTCATGCTGTTACAAGCGCCGTCGTCACACCTATATTGTTACTCGGTGTCACCAAATTTCGCTCTCTCATGTCGTCACGATAATAGGGAGATTTAGATTAGGGGACGCAAGCGGCCTACGTACGCAAGAACTAGGGGCCACGGTGCTGCGCATGCGCAGACCCCTACGTGTGGGTCTGCGCTCGTGCAGTACCGTGGCCCCTATACTTCTTGCGTACACAAGCCGCTTGCGTCCCCTAATCTAAACCTCTCTAATGTCGGCGCCTAGCAGGTCAACCATTTCGAGACCAACTTTATAGTATCAAATTAAATATATCGTATACGTTTCTCAGCTTTCATGCAGTCGAGCGCCTCTAAAACAATGGCCGCTACAACGAAATGACCTGTACTTTAACGAAGGAATAATTCTGTCATGGCTCTATATTGAACTGCGCGGTGCGCAACCTTTACAGCGAAGTAACCTGCATAACAAATGATTTCGGCGGCCTCAAGCACTTCGTTATAAAGGTGTTCTTCTGTATGCATTTTGTATGCATATATGCGTATGTATGCACACACACACACACACACACACACACACACACACACACACACACACACACACACACACACACACACACACACACATATATATATATATATATATATATATATATATATATATATATATATATATATATTGCATTTAACATAACGCACTGCTGCGTCTCTGAAGTGCATCATAACTGCGCGAAAACCTGTAAACGTTGTCGGGTGCCGCACCACGTGTGCGTAAGCAGCTCTATTTAAAACCCTCGTTTTCTTTCCCCTCATATTTTATAGCCATTTCCATTTCCAAATCCACTGATTTCTACTGATTCTTCAAGAAAAAGTATACCATTAATTTTTATGGCCTCTGGCACACATGGCTGGGCAGAACGAGCGGTTCGATGTTTCTAATGAGCAAATCCATGATGGTAGGCAGCGCAATGACTTACAACGCTTGTGGTGTTTGTATCCTTGTTTAGTGTCCCTGTAAGTCTTTGCGCTGCCTACCATCACGGATTTGTACTGCTATGATCGACCTGTCAAATACGAGAAGCGTTCAAGCGGGCGTGCCCATGTCGACATCAGTGTTCTCATCTCCGAAACAGCGTCACCCCTTTAATTTCCCGAGCGGACACAAACGGAAGGACGAAGGAAAGAAAACCCGAAGAGCGGGAGGTCACTGACGGCATAATCTACTTCCACAGGCTCCCCAAGAGAGCGACGACCACCAGACCACAAGGGGTAATTAAGGTTGCCTTGGCGCCCGGATGATTGACCTGTCCAGTGTGAGAAGCGTTCATGTGGGCGTCCCCATGTCGAAATAATGGCCCTCTTCTCCGAAACAGCGTCACCCCCTTTTTCCCCCCCGAGCTGACGCAAAGGGAAGGACGAAGGATAGAAAATCCGAAGGACAGGAGGTCGCCGACGGCAAAAGCTACTTCTACAGGCTCCCGAAGAAGGCGTCGGCGACCACAAGACCGCAAGGAGTTATGTAAGGCCGTCCTGGCGCCCGTGTTAATCGCAGCCGCTCGAGACTCGGATGAGAGTCACAACCATGTACCAATCAAGTGAATACAATCTTTTCTACTTTTTTTTTCATCATCACAATGCCCGGCTTCGTCGTCGTTTCCTGATTCTTGCGGTGAAGAACCACCTCACCCGGTCGAAATCGTATCAGTATACCAACTAGCCCGATCCAATTCTCCTTCTTCTCCTTCTTTCAAAGAAGAAGAAGGAGGAAAACAAGCTATAGACCCTGGCGTCCAGACATGCAGCAACGTCAGCACAATTCAACATTCTAAGCTATAGGCCAGCGTTAAAAGCAAGTTGAACACCCGTGCGGGATCCGTTGTTCGAAAGCCACTCCCCCTTACGTCCGTTTTAAATGTATTAATAAATTCAGTTTTCAAATTTCAGTGATGTCGTTTTTCATTGCTGAGCTACAGATATGTAAACTTCATAGTTTCGTTTTCCCAAATTTTGCAAGTTTCATCAATGTTTATTTAAAAAAATATCGATGACCTATATGAAAGATCCGCTTCCAACAGTTACTAGATCTGAACTTTTTGTCATTTAAGTTTAACAACCTTTGCCAAGTTCGGTGCAGTGGTTGCCTATAAAAATGACTTCCCCTTTCCGGCGTATTTGGATTAGAGACTCCGAGCTAAAGCTTCCTCTTGTAACAACGCAAGTTACAATATAGACTGTAATTATATGGAACTCTCGATCTATTACCAGTTCTGCTGAGCACTTATTATGTTTGACAAGCGAGTTTTACTGGTAAGTATAACAAGAAAGCTGCATGCACGAGCTCGTCGCATGGGGGGCGTTTTTGTCTGAACACGTCAAAAGCCTATAGTATACTACGAGACAAAATATTTTTTTTTCTTGACATACTGGACTGTCAAAAATTATTGACCGGAGGTTCTCCGGAGTCATGCACGCACTCCTGCCACAGGGGAGCATAAACACCACAACCACATACACTAAATCCCATCAAACAGGCAAGCTATGGTTCGCTTTTAGTAGTAGTAATTAGTTGTTTATTATAATAAGTAAATAATAAATAAAGGTAGTTGTGTGCGAATAGTAATTTCTGAGACAATCGAATAGTTCCAAAAGTGGAAAGTACCGAATACTTTTCGAGTAGTCTCCAAATAAAGAACAGCCGTTTTCACCATTAATGTAAAACGTTGTTCACGCTTTAATACTCACTGTTTGCAAGTTTCTGTCACAACATTGCACGCATTTACTTTGCGCGGTTAGATTCAGCAGCCAGCTATTTCGGCTCGTCTGTCAGATGCCGGTAGTCCGCAATGGAGAGGAAGCGTTTGATGGAATACGGCGCGGCGTTTAAGCTCAAGGTTGTCGCGTACGCCGAACAGCACGGCAAGGGAGTAGCCGACCGCAACTGCGGCGTCAACTGTCTAATTTTAGTTGGGCGTCCGCAACCACCCACGTCCGCAGCGCGCGAGGTCGTGCGTACGTAGCCAAGAGCGCGCGCACGTGGGATTGCTGACTTGCACGCGCAGGAGCCGGTAGAGTGCTACACATTGCCGCCATATTGTAGCTCCTGAAACTGTGTAGCCAATATCAGCCGCCACGAAGTCGAACCACAAGCCGGTGTCACACCTTCGGCAAGAGCCATGTCGAAAAGCGCGCTCTCATGGACACGCGAGAACGTGCCGCAAAGCCCGCAGAGCCCGCAACGGACACTACGTAGCTTTTGAAAAGCTGCGGGCGCGCGCAAGAGACGGTGCGTGCTCCTAGGTACTGCGCATGCGCACTGTCACCTCCGCGGGTTTCCTGCGTACGCCCAAAACTGTGTAATGACAGGTGCGTACGTCGGTGGGTGAAGCAGAAAGAGGTGCCCGCCACAACGAACAAATCCCGGCATGCGTTCCACGAGAAGGCGTGCAACGTACTTCCTGAAACTCGTACGTATAGTCAGAAAAGTTAGACCAAATGGTCCAGTTTTGTTTAACGGCCGCACCTCGTCAAAATCGAAAAAAAAAAACGAAGCCCTTAAAGTCTATACGTTATTATACAGCTTGATACAGAATATAGACTTCTAGCTTGTCCGGTACTCCGGCTAGCGCAGGCGGATTGGGCGTTTTATCGGAGGGGCGTAGGCGTAAACGTGAGCGGCCGAAACGGCGCAGCCACATGGTGGCGCAGAGCTCAACCAGACAAACAAAGAGCTAATGTTGCAGTAACCAAGTATTGTTTCCCGTAGCTGGTCTAAATTTTTGAAGAGGCGAAATTATGTCACGATCCGCCTATGGCGAAAATTTGTGCTTGTGTGGTTCAGGTTTGCCTACGAAGTGACAGCAGCTGTCAAGCCGCTCATTTTTACGCCTCCCGCCCATCCGGTGAAACGCCCAGGCCACCTGCGTTTACCGGGACGCTAGACAATTAAAACACTAATTTAAAGAACATCCCTTTGGCAGATAACGTAATTCTAGCCATTGAGCTGAATTACTCACAGGCGGAAATTACTTGCAGACGAAATTGAAATGCATAATTAACTAATTAGCAAGAAGGTACTAATTAAAATTTTAATTAATCGCTTTACGGAACATACTGCAACTTACTAATTGTAGCCGGAGCGTTCGCAATGCGTATTCACTTAATTGGAACGAATCTTCAAGATGACAAAAGTTTCGAGATATCAATTCCCGAAGTTGGCGACAATATACATTGGCGTCCCTGTTACTTTTGCACTTCAGTGCGTAAAATGTTTTTTAAGGGGACTCTAAAGAGAAAAATAATTTCTTTTGTACCAGCAAATCACTCTTACCCCAATATCAATGACACCACTCTTACCACGATAAGGCGCATTGGTAAGCCAGACAAAACGCAATAACAAAAGACAGTTGGCGACGTCTCCTTGAAGTTCCCGCACCAGCTAGCTGTGAAGCCATGGATTATTACAGCGTCTTTTAGGGCCTAGCTTATTCTTTAGCGGTAGATTACACCGTGTTCTAAAGGAGCCAAACATTGAATATGGCAAGTTTCGGGGACTTTTGCTGAGAAAACGCGTCACAAATACGAAAAAAAAATACTTTGAAATCTGTGTCGTCACAGCGACGTCGGCGCGAACCATATGGAACTCTATGGCACGAACGTTGGGAATTCGGCGCGAAATTCAAAAACTGAAGCTTTGAGCTTCATTTTCTTTTCTAATAATCACCCTATCTTCAAAATTAACAACAGAGTTTTCAATGAACGCTTTATCCGTCTAAACTGACTTAGTGTTTTGCTTTAGTGTCCATTTAAAGAAAGTAAGTGGAATAATAGTGCATGATATGTCAAAACAGGTTTCATCCTACGTATTTGCTTCAGGCCAGGAGGGCACCACTGACCCGTCTACTACGTAGAGGGCCTTCTACAAAACTGAAACCATGGTACATATCTATGACAAGTGACTAAAACTATGATACCTAAAGCACAAAGTCCATGTCTGAAACTTACCACACTGGAATGCGGTGTCATGGTTCGTTAGGACTGCTGGTTCACTTGGTAAAGACTTGTTCCAACTAATGCAGGGCAACACGGGGAAGACGGGAGATGGAAATTCAAGACGATGAGCAAAACGAGAACAAGGTAAAAGGGGATCGAGCCATCGAAAATGACAAGTCCGCTTGTCGAAATGTTGGCTCCCGCTTTTACCTTGTTCTCGTTTTGCTCATTGTTCCAAGTCAACGTCTTTAGAAGAGGACATCCCACAAACAAGAGAAAACGGGGTTGCCAGTGAGCAATACATGGTTAGATGGGATTCTTCAAAGAAAAGGGAAGCGTGCCATATCTAGCGACTCGATGGTAGGTAACCACAACAACATTCCGGCGAACATTTAGGAAAAATGACTGAAAGCATGAACCTTATTGAACCTTACGGCGCTTCAGTCTGCTGTCGCAGTCATAAACGTCGGACACAGTTCGGTTGGCCTCTCTGCAATGTTGAAAAAAAAAATTGCAATTTCGCCATTTTATTCTTATGTTTACGGTGCAAGGGCACTAAAGCAATTTAGAAGAAACGTTTAAGATATTTTGTGAAGACAGCAAAGTTCCCCTTATCTGCAAGCTATCCCCGTGACTAGCCCATGACTAGCCTAGCCAAATCAATCCAGAAGGCTCTGTTTTCATGTTTGTGATGTGTGCCTCAAAAAGCGCGGCATGATCCTCTGCAGTCCTGTGTTGTGAAGTCTCTTACAAACCTAGTCCCAGTCGTACTTTACCAGCTTTAACCATGAGCAGCTCTGACACCGATGACGACATACCTGATGGCAAGGTCTGCCAGCAGTTATGCGAAGAATTTGCTGCTATAACACAAACGGACACTGCCTGCGCGCAGTTCTATCTTCAAGACAGGTCCTGGAATCTTGAGGTAAACTCTACCACGTAGACTACTTCAGTTCATCGTTTTCTTTTTTTTTTTAGAGTCATAGCGCTTTAGAATATCCATGTTAATAGTAAGCTCCCTTTGCTCCTGAGGCTTTGCTTAGCTAGCCGGCATTTTGTCAAGCGTATTTTCATTGTTCCGAGGTCGCTCATTTTGTTAGCTCAAGGCAGGGACCCAAGTTTCGCTATCGCCGACATAAAATCACTGCCACGCTTTTTTGTGATGTGGTGCATATAGGTATGTTACATCTCTAACGCATCGTCGAATGCTGCCTGCTTGTCGGAGAACGCCCATCGCAACGCCTTAACTTGTTGATCTCAAAGCACCACGTGTAACTTCATAGCGTAGACCAATTTGTGCGAGAGTCATAGCTGTCATTTTCAAACTTCACGCCAGTTTCTTAATGCACACGATACGCCTTGCAACGTTACTGGGGCGCCATGCTAGTCGCCAGTGGCTGTTGCCATAGCCTCTATTCTGTTGCGTTTGCTGTTTGCGTGTAAAGTACAATAGAGCACTGATTTCACATGAAAATAGACAGCTCTTCCTAAAGCGTGTTTCTCTTTGCAGCGATCTGTTAACGATTTCTTTGAAGACCGGAAGAACAAAGGTGCCGTGAGGGTATCTGGGGACGACAACCGTGCAGACGTGGTCCTTGTTGTGGAGTAAGTGTTTGTTTCTTAGATTACGCGTTCAAAATTTACTTGTAGTCTTCTTTTCGTATTATTTTCGCCATAAGATATAGCGTATATTTAGTTGATGAAACACGTAGATAAAAAGCGTTTTGTAGCTCTGTAAAAGACTGGATTAATAAAGTTCAGTTGTTGATCGCTCCTGTCAGCATTAACAGATCTTTCCCTTGGCATTTCATTACTTCAGTGGCAGCCGTCCAAGTCTGGCAGCTGCTGCAACAGCCATATTTGCCGAGGCAGCCACCAGCAACAGGAATGGACCAAGGGCTACAGATACTGCAGAAGGTCAGCCCAACACTTTGAAGCTTATCTCGTGGAACACAGATGGTATTGATGATAAGAACCTGGTGCTTCGTGCGAAAGCAGTCTGCTCCACAATTGAAAGGTAAGGACCAACTGGTGTCTTGCAGCTTCTGCTTAGTCCTACATTCGCATTGTCTTTGTGACACGATGGACATGTAGATTCCAATTTAAACGGGGCAGTATTTGAACTACTAAATTGTAAATGTGACTGCGGAGCATAGCTGCTTGAAAAAGCAAGCTGTTCACGTGCATAATTGAAAGTTGCAATACCATAGCAACAGAAGTAATATTTTAACACACCAGAAATTATTAACTTTCTCTTCACAAAGTTTAACTGTCTCTTACATTACATCCTTTTTCTTGCTTTTTTTCTACGTGAAAGTATTTGCTTCATACAGTCGCACTGTGAAAAATAAATTGCAAGACTTTACACGGACTTGTACATAGTATCGAAAAAATGTAACTATTTACAATTACATTTACTTATTTAAAAATGTAATTGATAATGATTACCAATTACCGTTCCACAAAAGTAATTGAGCAATTACTAAAAGGTAATTGATTATCTTAACATTATTTCCATTCTACATTTATTAGCATTGCACAAATACAGTAAATAGAACAAGCTGGACTTGCTTTTCCAATGTGTCCTTTGCCGCTCTCCAGAGGTTGTTTATTTTCACTAAATTGCTTCTCAAAATTTGTTTCACAATATTCCCCCCCCCCCTTTTTTTTGTGAAGACATCTGCAGTGACACTGAGAACTTGTTTGATGAGTGTGGTAGAAAGAATGGCTGTGCTGTAACATACAAACACCTTGCTCACGAGAAAGGATCTGCTAATATAGGAGCATGGTTATTTCGGATCTAGGCATGTCGATTCTCCAAACTGTACTGCATGTGAAGAGATTGGAGACATTAAACGCTTTCTGTGGTCTTGCCCAAAATGCCGAGATAAAAAAGATGCACTGCTTAAGAACATGAAAAACCACATCCGTGCCTGCAACACCTTGTTTTCCCAGAAGGGCCAGTTATATAACTGACACTTAATGTGTCAATTACTACATTTTTATTTACTGATACACAGTATCTAGTTCATTTGCTTGTCTTTGACTTGAACTTCAATTATTGTAGGCACCTTTCTTGTATTTGATTATCTGCTTCATTAACTTCGTGCAATCTAATGTCTGTCACTGCTATGTTGCCATAATGTATTGATTACTATATTGTTAAATTACTTATAGGAAATCCCCCTGATGGCTTTTGTAACTCCGGGACCTCCTCCTGTACCAATGATGAATGACGTTAAAAAGAAGCTTCAAGTCTTCTTCTTGCATACCCAAGAGATTGGTTTGATTCACATGTGACATACCACAATAACCTTAGAAGAGGCACTCAGTTGGAGCAATTGTTGGCCTCGATCACCTGGCTAAACCCGCTATTTGCTACAGCTCACCACCACTAACAAAAGATTGTGGTTATTCAATGCTGCGATTCTCATAGCCTGAGTCCTTTGTGAGGCACAGTACTTCGTTGTTGCTGGAGTTAGAGGAATGCATTCCTGAAAAGGCCTGTGAAAAACTCAAAAATCATTCATAGGTGATTTTATGGCATCAACGTCCAAAGAGGCTGTTGCTATCAGTTCATAGACGCACTGTTTCAATTTGATGGACAATATCTCGTGGAGCTTCACCCATCACCCTTCAATCATCAGTCATTTAAGCTTAAACAACTAATTGTAGCAGATACCAGCAAACATTCACATTCCTTGAAAAGGTGGCCAAATTTGTAAAGTATCTTAACATAAAGCTGTGTATTATACAGCCGTAAAGATACTGTTGGTGTGCTTCAATCGCCAAAACAGGTGTAATAGGTCACTTATATGTAAACAGATGGAAACACGTGTTTAATGTTCAAAAAGTTCTGTCTGTATCAGAGAGGTCAAAGACTGCACTAAGCAAAGCGAAGGCATCTTAAAAGAGCTTTCAGAAGAGAGAGAGAGGAATTAAGTTTATTGTAAGAGAAAAGCTCAGAGGTTAAAGTTCCACTAAAAGTGTGTGCAAATCTTAAACCTTGTCCTATTCAGTTCATTGAGGCATAGCTGCAGGGTGCTGACTGTGGGAAGGAGGTAACCTATGTACAGTGCTCAGCGATTGAAACCTGATATTCGGACAACATGCCAGACGGTACTTTCCTGCGCCACCGGTAGGCGCTAGTGACACCAAGATGACGCATTTTTGTGTCACATGAAAGCGAGAATCTTTTTGATGCATCGTAACTGCATTCAGCCTCCTCAGCAATCACTGGCGACGCAAAAAGTGCTGGCCGCCATGCTGTCTGAGTATCGCGTTTCAATCGTTGAGCACTGTACGTTTTCTTCTCTTTGAACACAGTGTAGTTCTTGCAAAATTGAATTGCTCAAAGCTGAAAAATGTACCTGGTTACATGTAACTGGTTACTGAAAAAAGTAATTGAATTAAAGCAGGCATTACCAAGTAAACAAAGTAATTGTTACATAACGAAATTACCAAAAATAATTGATTACAAGTAACTAACTACATGTAGTTTGTTACATACAAGTCTGATTTGATGTGACAAAACTTTTTTGTTTTTCTATAGTGCTGGCATAGATGTTGCGTTCCTTCAAGAAGTGGTGCCTGCCTCAGCTGAGATCTTCGAGACGTTGCTTCCTGGCTACAAGTGCATCATGGGCAACACCATTGAGTACTTTACGGTCACCCTGCTCAGGAAGGCGACCGTCGACTATGAAAGTCATGTCATACACCCATTTTCAAATACTGCTATGGGTCGAAATGTGACGTACGTAAAGGTGAGGACTGCTGGTTTTCAAGGCTGTCATGCTGTGTTCTTTATGTTCTAGCGGAAATCAGGTTTTTTTTTTTTGTAGATTGTGGCTGGGATTGTGTGTGTTGCATGGTTGTCACTGTTCCCTGCACACTTAACCATTGTCTGAATTAAGGTCGCTGTTATAGTATCTATTTTACAAAGATATTGTGGCTCTCTTATTCTTTTTCTGTATCCTGTACAGTTGAATCTCTATATATTGAACTTGTATACAACAAAGTAAATCTAAAATATCTCGTTGGTATCTACGTGTAACAAATAGATGTTTATAATGCATATCAGATAGATCATAGGTGTTTTCATGTCATATACAAGTTTGTTATAAGGTTGACTTAACTTTTGTTTTTCGTGCTCAACAAACAGTCAAATTTACTTCTTAGGCATCGTTCAGGGGCCTTCCTATCACACTGATGAACACCCACTTGGAAAGCACGGCCGACTTTGGTGAGCAGCGCACAGTGCAGCTCTACAAATGCTTGA
Organism: Dermacentor variabilis; assembly: GCF_050947875.1. NCBI lineage: Eukaryota > Metazoa > Arthropoda > Arachnida > Ixodida > Ixodidae > Dermacentor > Dermacentor variabilis. The sequence continues at coordinate 167,060,183 of NC_134573.1, read as the reverse complement.
AGAAGTGTGTCAAAGAACCTGCCGAGAGGACAGTCATCTTTGGTGGTGACCTCAACCTGCGAGATAGTGAGGTACGGAAAGCTTCTCCATTTAGAAATCAGATGAAGTGGTTGCAGATGAGAAATTTATTCAATGCCAGTGTTTTTAAAATGGTTGCAATGTCATTACTGAAGCGATGTTCGCATGGACTGCATTTCCATAATTTATCTGGCGTAGGGTTTACTGAGTGTGTTTCACGACACATGAAGCCCTCACTGGAATTGCAACTGAGTTGCATTGCAAGAAGTTAGGCCAGTTTATTTATTTATTTTCAGGGCCCAGAGGCACTACAGAAAGGAGTGGGGGAAACATAAACAGTTTGTGCAACTAACATTGGATTTAAGCAAAGCCACGTTGAATGGCGTTCTTGAATTTAGTAGTTGCCAGTGTTGCAACCTTACGGAATACATTTCGGCCATGACTTCTTTACTAATACACGAACAGTACATGCAATTGCACCATGCTGCAAACATGTTGAAAATACATTTGACATGGCTGCTGGCTCTATTGTATTGTTACATATGACTGTTGCTTTCATGTGCTTGGAAGGCATTTGCCTGTTCATTCAAAGTGCCGAGCTCCAGCTTTCTGGACGAACAAGCAAATCCACCAGCACTTGGATTTGCTCTCACCATTTTGCTATATCTTGAAGTGATCCAGCAGAGGTCTGGTCATGCAGCTGCTGCAAATTTCATTGTTGCAAAGTCTGCCACAGGCTTTTTTGGTGCAGGCATAGTGTGTGCGTGCATGCACCGTGGTGAATCCACCGTGTTTTTTTACAACAGAAGCAACGCTGGCATGTTTCTGCTTCGAGCCTCCCGTTTTTCGGCTAAGCGGCCATATGTTTAGCCTCGGCAGGCTCTCTAGGTGCAATCTAAAGCTGGCTCCACATTCTTTCAATCCGAGTTAGAGCGTAGGAACTATTCAAGTGTACCATTAGTTGTTGCTTTATCCTGAGTGTATACCTAATTTATTGCTCTTGCCAGCCCTTTCAGCTGCTTCTGACACACATGGTGTTGATGCAATATGAAAATAAATTGCTGATGGAAGGCATGCCCTCCTGCAAATTTGATTTGTTCTGCCCACTTCTGCTGCTTCAGCAAGTCACTCTCCGCTGAAACACCACCAAAAGCAGCTAGCCAACAGGGCCACGATAATGTAACAATAATATTCCAATGCTATTACATTTTGCTGCAAGGTAACAAACCATTATTTTATCTGCACTGTTAAGCCAAGGTCTTTATATGGTCCCCCTAGAAGCATCTATGTGGCTCTGCTGGCAAATTGCATGCATTCTCCTCTGTTAAGGGGAAACACTACCCTTTGGAACCAAAAATTGGCCCAAATATCTTTTCGCATTCCTTAGCTCCAGTTTGGTGTAGCGCATTTATTTTTGCTTGACAGAACTCCTGCATCATTCTTGATTTATCCATTCCATAATCATAACGAACATGTTGTGAAGTGCTTTTCCTTGATTTGTCAAGGTAGCACTTTTGATGGTGCGACAGTTTTACTTATGCAATAATTTCTTTCTCTTTGTGTCAGAAAGGTAGACAAATAGAGCAGTAGGCTTATAAAATGAACAAATATTACATACACATTTTCAAAATAATGTTTTTGTCTTGGCTGTTAGCATTCATTCTTGCTTTAAAGTACTTGACATGCTATAACTGTGGCCCAAATCATTCTAAAGCATTCATTCTTGTAGCATGGCAAGCTCCGATCATTCAGCATCATTTTGATATGTCAGTCTCCTTCAAAACAACCTGCATTTCACTGAGAGCTCACTTCCAAACTAGTCCACTCAAGAGACATAAATTTCTTGATATTTGAAAAACACAGGAAAATCAATTGCATATTTGAAATCAGCAGCTCAATATACATATGTCATGCACTTTTGATCAATATGCATCCATAAATTTTAAAGAAGAGAACATTTTTAAGTGGAGTGTCTTCCCTTAAGTAAATGTGCTGCAAACTGTAGTGCCTTATTTTAAGGCTTTCAGACTTCAGTGCTCACTTTTTCTTGTCAACACTATAACTGCATCACTTTTGTCTGCATCAGCCACATTGTGTAATTTTGTACAACTCGCAATAACATTTGATGCGCTGTCTCTACTTGGCTATATAAGAACATTGGATGTTGCCTTTCCTGGAGTTCGTCTTTAGTAATCATCAGTTTTGTTAGGAAGTTCTGTATTACATCATGGAAGTCAACAGCCACCACTGACGCTTACGAAACTGTTGGTGAAAAGAAGATAGGAACATTGTGTGCACCATTATCATCTATTATGCTTACAGCTACACAGAGAAGCAGGCCTTAAAAGGGGCCCCAAAACAATTTTCAACTAATCATAAGATGACATCAGTGTTGAATAATGTTTCCTCATGAATATCCTGCCGAGAAAATGTTTTGAGTCTTTTAAGCTAGACGTAGTTACAGGACTGGTCAGCAGTTTTCTGTCTCCCTTAATATCCACTAGCGTGCTAGAAGCTACACAGAGATGGCTAGGGGTGCAAGGGAGCAATGCCTTACTGGCAGTGCCCAAAGGTTGAACGTGAGACGGCTCGTGGCAGCACCCTGTGGCGGTTGCCGTATCTACGCTACACTTTTAATCTCGGAAGCCATGCGCAGCAGATGCAGCAATGTGCAACTTTCATGGTTAGAATTACAAAGATAAAATGTTTTTTCTGTGTCTTTGAGATCGCTGACATATTTTTCATTTAGTTAAATCAAACGAGCAGTAATTGTATTAATACCAAGAATGCTCTAGTGATCACGAAATCAGCCAGTAGCTGTTGTGGGTCCACTGCTTGTGATGACACTGCATGTCAGGATTGTAGAAACGAGGGCAAGTGATTTTTCACTTTTTTTTTACACGATATTGTAAATTCTCTGCTCCGTGCAGTGCAGTGACATTTGGCTCATGTTCACAGAAGTCTCGTAAACAGCTCGACAATGTTTTCTTACTATATTAAAAAATATGTTTCTCGCCAACTGACAAGTGCAACAACAGTTGCATGGCTTGAAAACACCCTAAAATTTCAAAGAGAAGCCTATGTGCCCTTCCTGTTGACGGAACCCCACTTCCAGCCAGAGAATCAAGCTCACACGCATAAGCGCCTCGATGTAAAGTGCACTGCCATCAACGTCATTAATCACGACCACTCACACGGACATCAATCGCACTGAGCTTAGCAAGTTGTCTAATGCAGAACACGCCTTACTGCCGCTGGGAATACAGCGAACAGCAAAAAGGTGTAGCTTACAGGACGCAATCCCTCTTCTCTAGTTTGGAAGAAGGCAGGGATGGAATGGTCGCTTGCGGACACTAGTCAAAGCACGAGGAAGGAGAGAGAGTCTACATTAGCTGTGAAGCATGCCTCCTAACTTCTTGACAGTGCACTATTTAAGTTTTTGATCTCCTCTAATAATTAAGCAATTTGAAATTTGTTTGCGGTAAAATTCTCCCCGACGGTGCCCTATAACTTCTTGGTATAAATTTGCAATGGGGCCTGGTGAGGGGCTCTTTTAAGATGAGAGAAGGCTGCAGAGTTCATGTCTGCGTGCCACTTTGATTTCCTTTCTGTGATTTAAGTATATATTTTGCGTTTTTCAGGTTGAGGACCTTGGTGGCCTGCCACAGGGGGTGAAGGACGTATGGGAATCCTGCGGGCAGCGCAAGGAGGTCCGCTACACATGGGACATGACGCGCAACGACAATGTGACATGGAATAGCCGCTTCAAGCCTCGTTGCCGCTTCGACAGAGTGTACATAAGAGCTGCTAAACCTGCCACCATGAAGCCAGCATTTTTTGGCATGGTGGGGCTGGAAAGATTGAAGCCTCACAGATGTTTTCCCAGCGACCACTGGGGTCTCCTGTGCCATTTCAAGCTCCTCTAGACAGGCTGCCATTCCATCGCATTTCTGAACTGGAGTCAACGTCGCTTGTCACGGGGTTTAGTTTGTAAGAAAGGAAATAAGAGACCAACAGTGACATATCCAGCATTCTTAATTTATGCTTTAAGTCAGGGCCACAATATGCCCAGCAATGAGCATACCAACTTGTCATTGTGCCACGAAAGGCACATTTTATTCGCTGTATATAAAGATGTTTGTTTCTAAAATAAATTGTGTGTTTGCTGTTCAAGAATGTAAGTGTTCTTGTTTATACCTTCGCAGAGCTTGTGAGGGCAAATTTAAAGCACAAGAAAACAATCGGCAGTTGAAACGTTTTCCCGCCAATAGTGAGCTAGCATGCAACGAATATATGCTTATAACAAATATTGAATTAACAAAATGAATTTTGACTGCATTTAATACTGCTGCTGCTCTGGGGAATCCAAGTGATGCGATTGCCAACATGCATACATAAGCAATCTAATGCTGCTTGTGCATGGGCATCAGGTTGGCACAGAAGCAAGTTCTCGAGTCAGCATTCTGATATAGTTGATAAAGCTGACAAGCATTTAAAAAAAAGAAATGGGGAGAAGGAAGTCTATCTGTAAAGCTACAAATCATGCACTTGCTTTTCGCTAAGCTTTTACACTAGTCCCCGTTGGTTCATTTGGCTCTTGATATGTTTGCATGCTTGTATGTGGGCCCATCACACCAAAGCAGCTACCTTGCACAACTTTCATAGTTTCTCTGGGTATCTATGTAGTGAGTGTCTAAATGTCCATTTAGAATATGCAACAGTTAAAACACTGTAAATAATAGCATTGTCATTAGCAGTGAAGTCTGGTTTAATAAAATCATTGCAGAATGCCAGCAGACAGGAGTAGTGTCGCAGTAAAAGTGATCAAAAAGCACTAATGGGTAAGTGGAAGGTATTAAAGGAGTACTGACATGATGTTTTTGACTAGCAAAACTCTTTACATTATAATCATTGTTCTAACAAGCATTAGGAAAAGAATACTAACAAGCACTAGAGTGTCCTAAATAATACTGGTTGTTTCTCTGAACCAGTTTTGGTACACAGAAGGTGGATGCATCAGGACACATGGCTAACTGTGTGAAGAAATGCTCACAAAAGTATATTGCTCTTTTTTATTAGCATATTTAGCAATGTAGTCGTAACTATCCCTAGTACGACATTATGTCACAATTTTGAAGCAACTTTAGTGGTTCTCAAATTAAAGTATGTCTGCTTTAAGAGTAGTGTTTCGGCAAGTTGGTGCTGCACATTTCACGTTGAAACTGTGAAAGACAGCATCAACAAGGAACTGGTCCTTTGTGCATGCGTTCCTTTTCAGTGAATTTTCATGCTACCTATGCTTGAAAAGACCTGTGTTTCCCAGCCTTAACATTTGCCAAGTGCCATTCTTTTATGTGTGAGAAACGCGGCAGTTTCTACAGCTTCAAATATGTGTCGGTATTCCTCTGAGACACAAAGGTAATTTGAATGTATGCAAAGGGGTTCGTGTAAATAATGCAACAATGTTACAATGAGCGGGAAGACACGCAAACTAGTACATCATCAAAGACTGCTTAACTGGGGAAAAATTGTAAAGGACTATGAAAGCATGACCATTCTCTCATTCCAGTTGCTGAAATATGAAACAGCTGCACAGTGCTCGCAACACATTTCTGATGTATTTCCAATACAGTTCCATTCAACATGAACATGTCCCCCTTCACGTCTTGCAGTAATACCACTGTTATGGCTGAAATGCATGCAAGAATATCCAATTCGATTGGTTTAAGCACATTTTGACAGGAAGAAGAGCACGGACCTTCTACAAAGCAAGATTGTGCCATACGAAAATATGCAAAAAAGATGCTCTTTGTCTTTGCCATGTTATACACACACACACACGGCTTTACAGAAGCAAAATAACGGAAGGCAAAGTACAATAACAATGTGGTTTAATGGTTCAGCTGTGCAACAGTTGACGAGTGGTGGCGGATCTTGCAGTTGTTACCGTGAGAACTGTCTGTTCCTGTTGTCTGTTCCAACAGGGACAGGCTTGTAGATTACAGACTTTTCACGTTTCTTGGGTGGTCCTCCTTCGTAGCCGTAGTTGGCAGCTCGGCCCTTTTTCCTGGGCCTTGCCTTGCTGCTGCCGACGTCTGGGACTGAGTTAAAGTGGCTCATATCTGTTACAAGAGATTTGTCTTTACATTGAAGCTGTTAAAGGCAGTTCCACAACCGTTTCTGTGTGATCATCAGCATGGCTGGTATCAGATATCAACCAGAGAAGAGCCAGCAATGCTATGCACCTGCTGCAGTCTCGAAGTGGCCATATGACCAGGGCATTGGCGAAATGCACATACGGATGCCACTGTCAGTTATTAACCCTGACCATACTAACAAAAGTTTACACCTTTGGGGTGTACCTTTGTTGCACAATGATACAGTAGTTGTCATCTGTCTCAACAAACCAGACCGCTAAGATTTCTGAAGGGTATGAGAACTCCATTATACAGCTTCGCTGTCTTAGATGTACTGTAAGAGTTACTTGCACGCAGCTGCAAAGGTTTGTTTTAGGAAACAAAACCACATGCATTTTACAAAAAGGGGACAATAGAGCAATGTTTTGCAGCCAAATCAAGCTTCATTAACAGATCTAACCAGCCAGGCTGCTTGCACACTAGTCAACAGGGTGTCCCACCTAACATTGAACAATTTAATAACAATGAAGCCTTCAGAGCAGCTGAAACCTAGTGTGTTCGTAACTGCCTAAGGAAGCTGCCAGTATATTTTGTGTTCTTATCAAGTAATCAGAATTGATTAATAAAAGTTTTAATTGTTACCTTAAAGGCTGAAATTTCCACACAAGGTTTGTACATAGGGTACGCTTGAAGGCACCACTTTCAAATGTTTGCAACATTCTATCATTTGGGTAGCCCTCTCTGCTGCATGTTTTCAAATGTGCTTCACAAACCTTATATTTGCATTATATAAAATACACCCCAATAGAAAATTATTAGTTAATCAGTACTAATCATTCAATAATCATCTTAAAATTTGCTCTGAGTTAATTTTTTTATTATAGACTGTGGATAGCAAAAGATGTCCTTGCGTTTCAGTCTGCCCTTTATGTCCCCAGATTTACATCATACTCACTTAGCCCTTCAGTGCAAAAGGATACGTAAGTCAACATTTGGAGGCACCAGGAAGCCAAATGACTTGGCCACTTGAATGAGGTCCAGTGTGTTGACATCAAAGATGCATTTCAGGTGGTGCGAGTCATAGGCTCGCACGTACGCCTTGTATGCCTCCTTGGCTGACATGTGCAGGTAGTAGTTCTTGGAAATGAGCTTCTCCAACTGCACACAAAGACACAAATGCAAAAAAGAAAATATTTATTTACTTATTTACAGAATACCTACATTGCTATAAATGTATTACGTAGAGGGAAATAAACAATCAGTAAAAATAAAGATTTTGGCACAAATAAACTCGCAATCAAAGCACCACAATAGCATTTAGAAAAGGAAATACAAGTAAAGTGAAACAAACAGGTCTTCAGGAGATAGAGCATGTACTATTGTTTTACAGGTGCAATAGCACAGCATAGAATAGAAGAGTTCGTTACTTGACACATTTACTATATAATTTGATAAGCTGTTCCATTGTCTCATTGATTTGGGGAAAAAAGAATAGCAAAAGTTGCTTGTTCTGCAGTTACACTATAGGATGAGATTCTCTGTTGTTATCACAAGTAGATATGTAATCTGGTTCCAAGAGATAGTTGTAGTGATTGATACCTGCCTGACTGTCATACATTCGGTGCAATAGCTAGAGCCTTAGCGTCTTCCTGTGCACATGTAGCAGACCCCATGCTTGAGTACGGGCTGTAATTATTACAAACAAACCTTACTGTTTGGTTCTGCAGTTTTTCCAGTCTATTAATGAGTTAATCTTGATAGGGATGCCATACTACACAAGCATAATCAAGTACTGTATTGTCCTGACATGCAAGAAGTACAAAGTTCCCTTAACTTCGCACGTTGCCTGTTTCAAATTTCTCCTAATAAAATGTAGCACCCTACTAGCTTTTGCAATGACAGTGTCAATCTGTTTATGCCAAGTGAGTGATTCACCAAATGTTTCAAATTCTGCAATATTTTGCTGTGTTCCGGATATCCAAATATAATACCACTTGGTACTTGTTGAGATGCAGCAACACTTAGCATAGGCTACTGTAACAGTCTTGCCCAAATTTTGACATTACAAGCAAGGACAGTTTAACACAGAAGCACAGCATCCATCATGGATGGTGATATTCTGCCTGTGATAGAGATGAAGGCTATAAAGTGCAGCTCAACAGCTTTTGAATGGCCCCTCACCAAGTCTGGCCATTTTGAGCGGACAAGAGCCGTGCATACAATGTGCGCTAACGATCGTGTCTTCCAAGTAGCACAATGCTACGTGCCGTGGAAAGAGTTAAAATTTCAACCCAAACGCACTTTGCCCTTCTCCTTGCGGGTGCCACGCTCCAAGCCAGAGGGATGACACATACGTGCTAGTGCGCATACGTACATGTGTGTTTGCTGTGATGTCGCTCTTAGTGACTCGTGACTTCAAGAATTATACAAGGCAACAACTGTTATTTGTGTAATCTGTTGCATCAATAGACGAATTAAGGTTTAGAGAAATAATAAAACATGCAAACCCAATGTCTGCGTGTACAGTAATCCCTCGTTATAACGAAATCGCGTTACTCGAAATATTGCTTTATTCAAAATTTCTTCTGGCCCCAACCCAAACGTATGCATATTAAGCTGCACTACTTGGAGCACACGAGGAGTATGACACACTTAGAGTGAAGTGGTGAGGGCAGGCATCGCCGCCACTGAGCAATGACCCTTTTGCACATGCAGTGTCAAATAATACCACCACCGAATTAATCTCATGCAGGCACAAACAAGCCACAAAAGTACCAAACCCATGACCGATGACTGCCTAGTAACGAGTACCAAGTGAGTGTCGAGTGCTCCCAGCTGTTTACTGCGGACCAAATGGAAGCTGTCAAATTCCATGGTGCAGTGTGCCCGGACCATTAATCTCAGTCGCAGTTGCATGGCTGGTGTCCCCCATGATGGAATCCACACGAAAATGAAGTTTTCCTGACGCTTTGTGATGCCAGAAAACCGCGGTCTCTTGGATGCCAAAAAGTGGCCAAAAGACAGCGGGCAGACTTGTGCCGTAGCATTCCATGGGGTGTGCTCGATGAGCAATGTTTTACAGCTCTAAAGGGCACTTCTGGTGCTGAAACGTGCCAAAAAGCACAAAAGAAGTGTGCCTCCGATTATAAGAGCCATGTTTGACATGAGGAGCTTCGTTAACAAATCGGGAAGACGACTTTGGGGAAGCCAGTCTAGAAATTTGCTTGCCGATCACCATAATCCGCCTGCATCGCAATAAAACTGCCCCTAGCTTTGCTGCACTTTTGACAGTGCAAATCGACCGATAACTTGGCGAAAACACAAACAATCCGAGCGTCGCCAGCAGCGAGTCAGGCTGTCAACATGGTGGGTCAACGTAACCTGGCGTTTCTCCAATGATTTTCTCTAGCCAGTCAAGCACAATTCGCGCCATCCGACTTTAGACAAACGGTCTAAATGCATGGTAGGGCCACTGAATTTTGTTGCTAGACATTTGGTCAATGGCGTGGATGCGATGGTGCGCTGACACCAAGACTTGAAACAGAATTAGCACAGCGTCGTCAACAACAGCACGCCAAAAAACCCTTGTTTTGCAAACTTCATGACTGCACACCTCGGGAAAAAATTACCCAGGGATCATGCAAAGCCCCTACTGCAAAACCGTTCAGTTTTCAAGATTGCGCTGCATACTCACAATGAGCGGCTAATCGTTCTTTCAGCACAACAAACAAAACCTCACACTCGAGCCACAGCATTTATGGCGCTTTACAGTGTGATATTCTCGTAGTCTTCTGTGACCTCTGCACCCCCCTATAAAAGCGACCCCCCATTGCCTTGCCCTCTTCATTCACTCTCCAGTCTGCAAGCCGTTTGGATGCCAGTCACTCCTCTCATTTGCCTTCATGTCAACTCCTCGCCTCCTTGCTGCCAGTTTCGACGTCAGCGCTCCTCCAAAGCTGCCCTCTTCCGGCCTGCCCTCCCGAGCACAATCTTCCATCAATGGATGCCCTTCCGTGGTTCCTGCTTCTTGGGTCTCCACAACTCCAATCGCCTTTCTTCTGCTACATGTGAAGCTGATGCCAACCCTACCATTAAAACTGCTGCCATCACTAGCATGCACTGACGAGGAAAGCGAGATGCTCTGATGACATTTTGAAGCTTTTGCCTTCTGCGTCGCCTGCCGCGTTCAATCACTTTGGTGCCGACAGCGCATGCGTTTGGATATGTGCTGCAGGCCATGTGATTGTGTGTTATTCAGAGTGCTTTGTTAGGCGTGCCTTGCATGTGCTTTTGTGGTCTACAGTGATAAATGTCATTGTCAGTCTCCGGGCGAAAGTGTCTGACTTTGGTGCAGAAAGTTCTGCTGGTAAAAGAAGTGGAAAAATGCGGCCAGCAGAAAAACCGCGAAAAACACTGCAAAAGAATTCGGCATACCGCTGTCTACTTTATCAACCATATTGAAAAATAAGGAAGCTGTGCTGGATGGCTTTGAAGAGAGCTTCTCGGCGAAGAGAAAGAGGAATCGCAATTCGAAATACCCTGAAGTGGAAGATGCACTTCTACATTGGCTGAAGAATGCCAGGAGTGTGAATCTCCTCGTACATGGACGTGCACTTAACACAAAATTCCAAGCTCTCACCCTTTAAATTGGCCATAAAGATTTCAAGTGCAGCAATGGCTGGCTTGAGTGGTTCAAGAAATGACACAGCGTGACCTCGAAGTCCACCATTGGCGAAAGTGTAGCCGGGAAACGTGACATTGTAGACATATGGTGCCAACAACAGCTTCAAGCTCTACTTGAAAAGTATGAAGACAAAGACATGTACAGCCTAGATGAGGCTGCATTTTTCTACAAGATGCTACCAAAGCGCATGTTCACTACAGCTGGTGGATCCTCATCCAGAGGAAAGCAGATCAAGAAGCGCATCATGGTGCTGTTTGGTGCCAATGCAACAGCCGAGGACAAGCTTCCCTTGTTGATACTGGGGAAGGTCGAGAAGCCACGGCACTTCCGAAATGCAACTATTCCAAAGGAATGCACCTACAGAAGTAACAAGTGAGCATGGATGACTGCTGCTATTTTTGAAGACTACGTGCGCCTTCTGGATAGACAGTTCGACGCAAAGAATTGGCAAGTGCTTTTCATAATTGACAATTGTCCGAGCCACGGGAAGGTCGACAATCTGAAGACAATCGCTGTGGAATTTTCACCTGCAAACACAACCGCAATACTGCAACCGATGGACCAGGGCATCAATGAGACCGCCCGAAAGCTATACCGCAAGGCTCTTTTGCGGAGCATTCTCATAGCGTATGATGCCAGCGAGAGGCGCAACATTGATCTATTTGGTGCAATCCATTTGCTGAACTTTTCATGGAAAGAACTCGGACCTTCGAAGGTCGCCAACTGCTTTGCGCCCGCTGGCTTTTCCCGTGCTGTTGTCGGCGACCCTGAAGATGACCAGCCTAATGATGACTGGACTTGCAGCGATCTGTAAGAGGCTGTTCATAAAATTGCTGGCCAAAAGGTAAAAGGCAACTTCGAGACATTAGTGTTCGCTGACGCTGCTGCTCCGGTGGTCGCCCCAGAAATGGATGCGGATATACTAATTGACACCGTTGGTGGCCCTGATGGGGATGCAGAGCCGGCGGACTAAGAGCCACATGAGCTGCCAACTATGGTGTAGACGCTCGAGTACCTACAGCTGCTGTGAAATAAGGTTAAATGCATGAGCGGTGACCACAGCTTTGTGCAATGCTTGGTCAAATTAGAGCAGGCGTTGTTCATGCCCGGTAAGAACTTGAAACAGCCAAAGCTCACTGCCTTTTTATGCACCTGAATGAAGTTTGGTTCACTGAATACATTGTATTCTGACTTCCTCACAGTTGTGGCACAATTAAAGCTTGACTGCTTTAGCTTTTCGCGAGTAGTTGCTTATATTGAATTACCGCTTATGAATTTTTTCGCCGTTCCGCTGCCTTCGTTATAACAAGGGATTACTGTATTTGTTTTACTTCGCACCACAGAAAGAGAGATGTACTTCTGTTTCATCTATTTGTTCCCACATTGTGCAGTCGCGCACGCTGACAATGAAACTTTGCCATTTTCTACCGTGTTTCAGCGAGCAATCATGCTCTGTGATCTGCTTGTGTCTGCCTCAGTGTTCATGTAGCACTGACTTACAGCACTAGTTAGGTGTTCTCAAACACAGCATGAACAATCGTGCACTGTGCGAAACGAGACAAACACAACAGCTCGTGTGCAACACCATCAGCGAGAGTGCGCTGTGCAGCAAAAAAAAAGCAGGGGGGGGGATGAAGGCGGGGCCCTTCGTCGAGGTCCGGTATTGGAGAACACAAGGAAGGAATTTCGCTGGCGGAGGCTAGATGGGGCAAGTGGAGAGAGTGTCTTTTTCTGCAGTGGCCCTCGCCTCCAGAAATCATGGGTTCAGGGCGCTGAAATATTTCTATCTCGACTTGTGACGTCAAGGAACACAGTAGCAATACTGTGAAAGGCAAAACTAGCTTTTATTGGGCGAACCTGTGCCCACAAAACAGGCTACACTTAAAGCACAACGAGAGCGGCGAACACAGTCGGCGATTGTCGAAAATCTGATCAGCGGGTCCAGCGCGTCGGCTTTTATACAGCAGTCATCGAATGTTCCAGACTAATCGTTGGGACCCGCGTGCCTTCCACAAAGTTCTACACCATTCGCGTAACATGATGAAATCAGATAACACAAGCTTCGGTGACAACAGACAGCGTATAGAAGCATCGATAACTTTCCAGAAACTTCGGATACATGCAGGCGCTGTGCGATAACATTTGTTACGCGGCGAAACGTGGTCGCCCGATAAATGTAAGTACACGTACACGGACTATTAAAGGGACACTAAAGGTTACTCTTAAGTGAACGTGGACTGTTGAAATACCATCCGAGAAGCCTCGAAACGCTTGTTTCGTGCCAAGGAGAGACTTATTTTAAGAGAAAATGCGTTCTAAAGCGTCCGCGTACCTCTAGCGCAGTTAAAATCGCCCGCCCTCCGATCGAGGAGTACTGACATCATGGTCTCATAGTGACGTTGCGCTATCGGTGAGTAGAACGGCGTCCGCAGACGGCGCTACGGCTTTTCTGCGCAAAACGCAAATGCACGGCCAGAAACAGAGCCAAGACAGAGCCGACAGCAGAGCGAAAGCTGGAGTATGGTGGCTAGCGGAAGGAGAAACGCGCGACCATAAGCTTGTACTTTATTCTATGACGCAAACTTCGACGCTCGTCGCAATGGACCCTGACAATGACAGATTGGCTCGCGATGCTGGGCTCAACTTCAGCAATTTGAGCACTGACGAGCGCAACCTGCTGCTGAGGGCTCGCGCTGCCGGCGTCGTTGCGTACTACGACGGCGGCCTCGACACCGGCTCTCCGGAGCGGGAAAGCAACGAGGGCTTCCTACGACATCACAAGGACGTGGCATTCTCACTGCTTGTTCGAAATGAAAGTTTCGCGAGCCAGCAGAACCCGCACAGCACGACGCGATAACGAAACTAATGAAACTCCAAAGCGTGCGCGGCGCAGAGTCGAGCGAAAACGAAACCTTTCGACCACCCATACTACTGAAGGGTAACGTCAAAATGTTATTTTTTTCTTAGAATCGAATATAGACGTAGACGAGTAGTATTTTCTTCCGTCTTATAATCGAATGAAATGATATTTTTCATACGAGTAGTTGAGTATTAGTAACACAAATTATGAGGAGTGCTTTCATCATCAGGCTAGCACCGGAATGTCGCTGGGGGGTCTCAAATCGTGTCATGCATTTACCTCAATTTCTCGGTTACTAAAGCTCCGTTCGCGATTTGATTGACGCCTTAGACGTTCTAGAACATTGCTCTACCACTTTAACTTGACTTTCTGGTAACCTTTAGTGTCGCTTTAATGAACCAATTTGAGGAATTCTTGCAGTTGAACGCTCCTTATAGGGCACGTAACAACTTCGAGCATACAACCAAAATTTGCTATGGGGCCTGGTGAGGGGCCCTTTAAAGGTTTTAGAAAAAGAACAATGGCAGTAAAAATGTGATATTATAAGATGCCATGAAGAAAAAATATATTTTCAGATAAAAGAAACACTAAGCCAGCCTGTAAGGCTACGCAAAATAATGCTTTGGATGAGAGAAGCCCTTATGCCGCTTCCTTTTATCAAGGTATGTCAGGTTACAGCCTACAAACATCATACAAGCATGAAAATCTAGTAATAATGAACAGACACAAACTTTTCTTCCTACTTTTATTTATGTGAATTTAACACCTAAAAGCAACACAATGGCTTCAGGTGATTCCATAGTTAAGAGCAGCAGATGAACTACAGTGAACTGGAATTCTTTACTATGCACCTAATTCTTCGTACATGAGAAATTTTTTACATTCTGCTGCCATCACAATGTGGCTGGGAATTGACTTTGTGGCATCACACTGAGCACCAGAATTCTGGAGCCAACGTTACACCGAAACAGATATTTCCTTTTTAATTTAGCAGTGGCGACACTTACTCAGTGAAATATCTAGGATGCTGAGGTCTACCCAAAACAAAGCACTGCAGAGAACTGCCATCGAACTCACCTGAGGCTGAATGTTGGCAATCTTTGCCCAAGAGAACTCAAACTCCTGCAGGGGCACCTTGGCCACCTTGAGATAGCGCAGGAAGCCCACCTCCTCTGGTCGCAGGATTAGGAGAGCGTGGCCACGGCCACCCTCACCTCTTGCCGTACGGCCTACCCGATGGATGTACTCCTGCACAGGACAATACACGCCAAGACTACACCAACCTCTCATCCCGTCTACTTATGCTAGGCGCATTTTGAAGTGCTGACATTGCAAGTCGGTTGTAATATATACTTCCCTTTCTTATAAGGCAAAGGGTTCACAGAAAGGTGGAGACAGTGGCTGAAAACCAGAAGCCAAGATTTCGACTGGTGATTTGTCTTTGTCAGAATGGAGACAAGTCCCATTGCTGAAAAATTCGCTCCAAACTGAGGTTTTCTTTATTCAGTCACTGTTGATCAGTGTTTGGGGAGTGTTGTTAGCATTCAGTCTTTTTAACCAACTCAAATTTGGCAACTTGATGTGTACTTTCACTTTTACGTGCCTTTCTGAGAAGCTTGGACTCTTTTTACCTAGTCTGCAGTTAACCGATTTTCAGCTTAGTGTTACTTTCGTGGTAAGCTCGGGTACAATAAATTATTGATATAATGGCCACTTTTTGTAGAGTTTTAAGTTATTTTATTAGAGGGTCTGGCAGTAAAGAGACGCAGAAACAAGCTATCTACTGACCTTGGGGTCATCAGGTGGGTCATACTGCACAATCCAGTCAACCTCGGGAATGTCAAGGCCTCTAGCAGCAACGTCTGTGCAAAGCAGAATTCCAGACTCCGCATTACAGAACTGGAAGAATGTGGTCGTCCGCTTGGCTTGCTTCTGCTTTCCCTGAAAAATTACCGCAAAATCATGAGCATCAGCACTTGGGCCTCCACAATACTTCAAACTACAGCTTATAAGGACAAGTAAAAATTAGCTAACAATTAGTGTAGTGCACAAAGGTCAAGAAAGATGCAAACGCATCTGCCTGAACTACATTATTAAGAGGGAGCTTTAGCTCAGGCCCAGCTCCGACGAAGCCTATTCAAATAAATGTAAAATGCAAAAACGTTTTTCTGAGATAACCCATGGACCAATTTTAATGAAATCTGTTGCATTTGAGAGAGAAAGTTAAATTCTACTGATTGTTAGAAGCAGAATTTTGATTTAGGGCCTGAATTTCGTTATAAGAATTTTCAAAAATTCAAGTTTGAAAAAAATAGAAGCACGAAGTTTACAAATTAATAGCTCGGCATCAAGAACAGATATCCCAGTTCTGTAAACGGCACCCACTATATCACTGAAAGCGGACAAATTTGATGTCATTTTATATCTTACATGAATTTGTTACCTTGTGTACAAGGGATCTGCAAAAGCTGTATTTCCATATTACTAAGTTTTTTGAGATTCATGTGTAACATATCAATGTTGTCTGCTTTGCATGTACTATTAGATGCAATTCACACAATTGTGAAATCATTTTTCACTGCTGAGTTGCAGAGTTGTAAACTTTTCAGTAGTTTCGTTTTCAGAAAATTTGATTTTTACCACTTTTTAATAAAAATTTACGACCTAAATCAAGAATTTGAAACCAACACCCACTTGATTTTGAGTTTTTCTTTTAAATGCAACAAACCTCGCCAAATTTGGTGCAGTGGTTGCCGAGAAAAACAAATTCTCCTTTTACATGTACGTAGATAGGAGCACCCGAGCTAAAGCTTCCTCTTAATGCTCCATGTTCAATTCCGTACACCATATTTACTTGAATATAATGTGCACTTCTTTTCTGAAAAAAGAAAATTGCTAAAAAGTGTTATAAACATCAGAATTGAGTGCAAGATATAATATCCAATCGTGACACTCTGTCATCATTTGCACTAACAATTGCTGTAATCCAATCCAATCCACACGCTGCTGTGGCATTATTTATGCCTGCTTCATTACTGAGATACCCTGAGCTGTTGTTAGTGATAAGGAGGCCTTTGACAGTTATGATTAAGTGATGCCTGTGGTCCACTGCGGCTCACATGAAACACATTTCATTTTCCAAGTGATAAAAAATCGCCATTACTCTTTCTCTTACAATGAAAGCCAGGTGAGTGAACAGTCAAGGGCATTGCATTTATCATTCCTGGCCATGAAAACCAAGTGTGCGCTACAATCAAGGCAAGGGCACAATAGAATGCAGTACCCCTATGGCAGAAGAAGACATGTCTTCAGTTTATGCCTACACTGAGACAACTGGGTCATGCAAGCAAAAAAGTATTTTTTTTAGTGACTTAGCGAATGATTGACACATTTTAATGAACTTTCTGTTCTCTTCCCGCAGCCCCAGTCTTTGTCGTCTTTCTATCTTCACGGAGGTTCTGCTTCAGACACTTGACAAGTCTTAACTCCCATCATCTAACTTTACATAGCAGTTGGAAAAACTGCAGCATTGGTACATTCAGAACGTACATTGCAGGGCAACATTTAGGTGCACAGAAGTGAATGTCATAGAACTTACATGAATGCTCATGACAGGCAAGTCAATATAATTCAGCAGCTCATGATGGTACTTGACCGAGAGGCACGAGCTGAAGAACACCATCACTTTCTTTTTTCTGTTCTTCTTCAGGAAGGTGAAAAGCAGCAAGAACCGCTTGTCTGACGGGCATACCACATAGCCCTGTGCAAACAAAGGAACAAGTGAACTTTGCAGTTCACTATACATATAGACAAAGCACTGTCCATTGCTAATGTTCCAAGGACAGTGTTCTGGTGACCTGACCTAATAATGTGTACATTTGCATCATCACATTGCAATAGCTAGTACCAGGTTGACCTTATGGTATAAAAATATATAGGTTATTACAGGTCTCTATAAGTATAGCACTATTTCTATTAACAAGCACTGAACTGACACACAGGTTTATGTCCAGCTTGATTACAAGCACTTAAGCCTAGTAATTGTGACAGACTGCCATGATGATGTGTAGGGTTTAAAGGGGCCCAAAATGCTCTTCAAACATAATAAGAAAATGTTGTAAATCTGCAGAGCAGATTCCTTTGAAAATGTGAACCAAATATTACTGCACTACATGCAGCAGGGAACTTACAATCTTGTGTCAAGAACAGCGAAAAATCGCTTGCTCTCTCCTTTGCAATGTCGTCACACAGCTACATCGCAAGCAGACAAACCCACCAATAGTTACTGGCTCGTTTTGTGATCACAAGAACATTCTCAGTAATATGATAAATTCAAATTTTGAGTTAATTAAGTGAAGAATACACATGTCTTCAATCTCAAAAAGAAAAAAAAAATTTCATCTTTGCATTTCCGGTCTACATGTGCCATGCTCAAAAACAGCGTTTGCTGAGCATGGCCTCCGAGATTGCACCGGTGTGCTATGTAGTGCAGATACCACAGCTGCCATGGGGTGCCACAGTGAGCGCTCTCGTCGCCAAGAGGATCAGACAACCATGTGCGCTGATTAGTCTCTGCAAGTGACATAGCCTCCAGGCGCTCAAGTGGCCATCTCACATCGAAGGAGTACTGCACACGCCTGAACTGGAAGCAGCGTTTGGCGGGGCCTTGCTTCCTTGTTATCTCCCCTATGTAGCTTCCAATTCAAGAATGGAGATGAAAGGAGAGAGAAAGCCGCACATCAGTGCAATAACTACCTTTAACCCCACTTTTACTAGAAGGATACGAAAAAAATTTTTGGCAGATTTGCGAGGCTACATTTTTTAATAATGAGGCCATTCTATGATTACAGGGTCCATTATGAAAGCAATGTGCATTTTCTGGGAAAAAATTTATTGACTGGACCTGTACAAATGGTTAAAATTCTTCAAGATACTCTCCCCCTTGCATCAATACACTTGCAGAGATGTGTCTGCCACACCTGGAAAGCACCCTGAAAGTCCTCGACGGATATGTCTCTCAGGAACGCTGTAACATGCTTTTGGATGTTTTCCACGGTCTTCCAATACTTTCTTTCAGCGCTCTCTTCAGTCGGGGGAAAAAAAGAAAAAAACATGTCGCACGGAGGCAAGTCGGGACTGTAAGGAGGATGGGGGACCTCCACTCCGGGCCTGTTAATGGTGTGTAAAATGACAAAACGTAGATATAACATGGCTGTAAAGAGGTCTAAAATCAGGCGACGTACATCTGTAACATTACAATCACAGCAACGTAATGAGGAAAAGTGCTTCTCCAAAGCCTCAGGACACTTACTTGTTTTAAAAACAAGCACTAATGTTATAGTAAACAAATGCATCACTGAGGTAAGCATTGCCTGAAACAATTATTTATCTTTTCCTGTTTCATCAGGCAATGCCCGAATATAATGCACCAGCCAACAGAGTGAGCATATGTCATTAACTGTCTCATAATGACAGCTGCACAGGTCAATCCAGGGTTTGAGTAGGTTGAGATAGTGCTCTATGGTTCTCACTTGTCCCTGTTTATGAGGAAGGAACATTGTAAGGAACTAAAATCTAGGCAGTGCTGGCCAATTTATGACCGGTCAAATGAAACTCGCACACAAGGATCTGAGATTAAAAAAAGAATAGCCAGAGGCATTTAGGTAATAAGCAAATGAGGTTAATAGACTGGTAGGTTACGCTTTCAAAGGCCTCTCACCATTTTTGGTAAAAATAACTTCACAGAAAAGGTTGAGGTTCTTGTTAATTCTGCACCCAGACTATGCGTGAGATTTGTATACATTTTTTGGCACAAAAATTGAAAAGGTTCAGACAACTAATGTTTTTTTAGGGTGTTGAGGTGTTGGTCAAAGTGCAAGGAACCAAGGAATGTAGATAGGTAGGTATACCTGTTCAAGGCCTTCAACTGTAGCTTGATCTTTGCTCTCGTCCACGCCAATGTACAGAGGCTCACTCTTGAGTGCAACTTTCACGAGGTCCTCAGTCTTCTTTGTCAGCGTAGCACTGAATAGCATTGTCTGTCTCCGCTCTGCCAACATTAAGAAAACAGCAGATTCCAACAGTGGTTATGGAATTCAACACTTCTTCCCATGCAAGCTTTTGCTTGAAATTACTTCAAGCCCCTCTACCATAACAAAGTGGCACAGGAAAGAGCACAGAGCAAGCACCTGACCAACGTAATAGGTAGTACCTGCCTACAGCATAATGTCAGTCATTTTTTCCCTTAAAGTACCAGCGTTGAACTTCTATATACTTCAGATGCCAATTAATTCTGCCCATCAATAAAACAGTTTCAACATATTTCTTTTATCTTCAGGATCAATAAAAGTGCACTACAGCAGAACAGACTAAGAATTTTCCTATATTCAGTATGTTGTCAAGTTTACAAATTAATGACTCCATGTCTTAACATGTCTTAACTCTTAACGGGAAGATCAGATATGAGAACATCAACTACATCTAACATACTTAGAAATCACCCATTCAGCCAACTGAAGACACTGGAAAAATATGCCTGATGTAAAGCAGTCAGAAACAATGAAAGAAGTGAACATGTTGCATTACGGCATACTGACACCGAGAGCAAGCACCTAGGTCTCTACCTTTCAATACCTCCCACTTAAACACTTTGCACATATTAAAATTTAAATTAAATTATGGGGTTTTACGTGCCAAAACCACTTTCTGATTATGAGGCACGCCGTAGTGGAGGACTCCGGAAATTTCGGCCACCTGGGGTTCTTTAACGTGCACCTATATCTAAGTACACGGGTGTTTTCGCATTTCTCCCCCATCGAAATGCGGCTGCCATGGCCGGGATTCGATCCCGCGACCTCGTTCTCAGCAGCCCAATTACCATAGCCAGTGAGGAACCACGGCGGGTATATTAAAATATGCAACAAAGCGCCAGTCAGAAGTTTCTCAAGACGAATGCAACACGCCTTAAACCTACTTATTTTCATCAATGCTTTTTCTTTTGAGCTTGGCTAGTACAATGGCACACACAGTGCTTGAAAGGGATGTTCGATTGAACATAACACTAGTGAAGTGTTTCCCTTCACAGTGAATGGCCCTGTACTTAATTAATGCATGTTAATGAATAGGTGATGAATAAAGAAAACTTGCTTCATTTCTTTATCCCAAGTGGTACTAGTGTGCTCATTCTTTGAATGGTATTGAACAAAGAGGCAGCTGGGAAAAAAAGAAAAAGAAACTAATGTACTGGCCTACAATGCTTTCAAGATCTCTCGAGACACATCTTTTAATAAGGTAAGAAAATGGGGATCAAATAACAGAAACAGCAACGGGACACAGTGGCTTTTATCAACTGTTTTATTTTGACATCTACCAAGAGCGTCACTGGCGCACACAAGCCAGGTTGCAAAGGTGTGATCAAAAGGAGTGACAGCAACAGCAAAGCTTGGTGAAAACTCAACAATGAAACTACGATCCACACATTTTTAGATGTTTCGCTAATTTAAACACAATTGGCAAAGACCTGTACGCTTCTACATAATTATTTGCTCTTCTGAAGTGAACAATGCAGAAATAAACTTCTAACTTTTTAAAATGAACAGGTACTTTTTTTGGTTCAAGCCTGACAAAGCTTATAAGTTGGAGAGCAATTTGGACGAAAGTTTTGCACTTGCATCACACAAAAGAGTAAGCTTAAAGAAGACAATGTTCCAGAGAATAAGCTTGCCCCAGCAACAGCTTTCACAAAGCTGTCCTGAATAGTGAAAGCAATAGCACTGAAGATGCTATAACGAGTGCTTACAAAGACCAAGTGAGCAATCTACAGTGACAAAACTCTTGAAAGGCAACAACACTTACTTGGCAAAATTCTAAGGATTTGTTTCACCTCCTCTTCAAAGCCAATGTCAAGTATGCGATCGGCCTCGTCAATTATGAGGCATTGTAGGTTTTTGTACACAAATTCAGAAGAATTCTGAAAAAAAAAAAAAAGACAGATGCAGCCTATATTTAATCATACTTGTTACATTACCACAGAAGACAGCTTGACAACTATTATGCAAAATACATGGCCACAAAGTGAGTGCCTATCTCAAAGTGCCCAGATCACATTTCTGAGAAATTTAAAGAGGCACTAAAAGCAACTATTAAGTCAAGCTAAAGTGATAGATCAATGCTCGAGGACGTCTAAGGCATCAATATTATCATGAACAAAGTTTTAGTAACCAAGAAATCGAGGTGTATGCAGGACACGATTTGCAACTCGCCTGTGACATTCTAAGTCTATTAGCACAAGGACGAAGACACTGCTCATTTTATTTTTGTCACTAGTGCTCAACTTCTTGTGTAATAGGAAGATAACTGCATTTCATTATAAGATGGAAGAAAATGCTACTTGTCTAGTTCCATTTGATGTTTATAAAAAAATGAACCCATTGCTGTTACCCTTGACAACAATACGGGTGGTCGAAAGGTTTAGTTTTCGCTTGACTCTGCACCGCCTGCGCCTTCGACTTCCAGTAGTTTTGTTATCGCGTAGAGCTGCGCTGGTTTTGCTCCCACAAAATGAAAGTAGTAGAGATTTCCATGTCTATGTTGAGGTCGCAGGATGCCTAAATGGTATAGGCCAATTAAGCAAACGCAGTTGCAGTGGCAAATCCAAAGCACTGTCTTGACTCGGTTTCTCCATGACTGTGCATTTGCATTTTGCCCAAAAATCTGTAGCGCCGTCTGTAGGGTGCCGTTTTACTCACACATGGCTGTAAAGGGTGGAGATGGCGTATGCATGTAACCACTCTCCCCTTGGGGACAGTCAATTTGAATTGCGTCAAAGGTCTCAGTGCCCTCTAGATGCGATTTTCTCTTAAATGAAGCCGTTTCTTGGCATGAAACAATCGCTGCGAGGTTTCTGGAATGGTATTTTAATAGTCCACGTTGACTTAGTATTTGCCTTTAGTGTCCCTATAACACCACCTGTGGCACCGGTCTTTCAGGCAGCAAGGAATTTTACTGTTATCAGAAACTTGGAAACTCGTACGTCTTTTCTCGTGTTATGATCAGCAAAGCTAAGGAAAATCATGGAGCTTAAAAAAAAATTTGCTGGTGTGGAAGCTCCCACAGCTTTTTACCAGCTGAGGTGAAGCCAGCATTTGCTAACACTTCACCTCTGAAATAGAGCCTTCTCCGGTGGTGTCCACTTACAAATCAAGTGCTTTTCCTCTTTTAATGTAGATGCTAGGCTAATTAGAAAATCAAAACTGGTTGTTCTTGACAAAAGTATTACCTTCGGTTGAGTATTTATTACATGAACCCCAATTAAATTTGCCAAGACATTCAGGTTTCAACCTAAACCCAGTAGCACAAAGACACTCGCCGACCAGTATCTGTACAGCAAAATTAGCCATATTAGATTCGTGTGGAGCGTGAGGAAAGCGCTTGTCTTCCTTTACTATAAGCTAATGCTTCATTAAGCTCCTCCTTAGACGGAGGCAGTTTGGCTTCACTTTGAGATATCTTTTTCACTCCAGCAATTTTTTTTCTTAAAACACCCTTGTGGAACAGCAGCTTGAGATCATCTGGACTCTGTGTTTCATGTGTGCAGCTGGGCGAGATGCAGATAAGAGGGCACAAGAGAGCACCATACACCAGGCGCATGGAAAATGCTCGGTTAAGTGCATTATTTCCTTAAAAAAGGTAAATACTAGTACTTCATTTTCGGCCAGAAATATCGTGGATGGTAAGTGAACACTCGAAGTACACTTGCAGAGTTTTGCATATCTCCTATTACAGGAAAAAAAATGGGTGTCTAAGACAAATATAAAAGCATATAGACAAGTGAAATTTGGAAACTTGTTAGTGAAGGCTTGGGGCTGTTGGCACAGAACAGGAGCAGGGCATTATGAAAAGCACTGACCATTAGACGGACCAAGTTAGACTAACGATGGTGATATAGGGAAGAAAAATGGTGAGGATAGGCTTCAACGATCCCAGATGCATAGTGAAAATTATGGCGGAAGTCATGTGTCATTTTAGCCTTCGTTTTTGTTGTTTACGGAGCAAACAATGATTGCTAAAGAGCTGGTTGCTCCCTCTGACATGGCCTTAAGATCAGCATGGAGCACTAGACTCCGACATGGGAAAGGGCAAGCAGAGAAGAGGAGTTGCCCGATAAGTTGGAGGTATGGTTTGGCTTCGTGGTGAGCAACGTCAGGGCCTCTTTTCACTTTCCCTTCGTCCACGAAGGGTAGTGAACAATGCGCACATCAATGGTAAATCGACAAACCTGCAAATGGTCAAGCAAACGGCCTGGCGTAGCAACGAGAAAGTTGACACCCTTGGCCAACTTGCTGGCCTCGGACTGCCGGTTGGTGCCTCCCATGATGAGCCCCAGTGTCTGGTTCTGGCCGGAGAGCAGCTCCTGGAGCACGCCAAAGGTCTGCATAGCCAGCTCCCGTGTTGGTGCAATCACCAGTGCCCCCGTGCCATTGCGAGGCATGAACTTCAGCTTGGACAGGAGTTCCACGGCGGGGATGAGAAACGCCAGTGTTTTGCCACTGCCTGTTTTAGCAGCAGCCACCACATCCCTGGAAAGGAAGCAGCGCAGAGAGAGAGAGAGAGAAAGAGCAAGGAATTTTAACTACAAAAAAAAAAAAAAAAAAGGCAGAGAGGTTTACAGCTTGCTATGGCCTGGTACTACGCACTGAGGAAGCAGGACCGGAAAGAAAAGGTATGGTGATGATTAAAGAAGGAGGTGCGTAGATATAAGTCCACTAATTGTGCCATGTCTAAAGTTGTGTTTCAAGTCCAGTGGCTTATAACAAGGCTACAGCTGAACTTATACTCACAGCTGCACCATTTGCACCATGCCAAGCACTCAAAACAAAGCCTTTGGATTATGGTCTCCTATCCATGTGGACGATCGAAGAGAACAGCTCCTACAATTCTTGTGTGTATACAGGACAAATGCAAACACACGTGCAAGTGTTTCTGGAGCCTGAGAGCGTTGTTAATTGAGTCCAGTGTCCCTGCAACCCATCAGGCATCTAGAGTGCCTGGTGTAGGTGTTGAAAACCTTGCGGTAAGTGAACAGCAACCAAGCAAGCTGCCTGTGGCACAACCTCCTGTATTTTCTCAATGCCTGTCCAGTGATGCCAAAAGTAGGGGTCACTTGGAGGGTGCCACTATCCCAGTGCTATTCGTTCACAGGCCATGAGACACGGTTAGGGTCATGTCAATTTTTTTCATTGCACGCCGCATAGAAGAAAAGAGGAGGCAACAATGCATGGTGAAAGTTCTCCATGGTTCAGTAACAACAGGTATCATACGTTTCGCAATGTGGTGCTGCCACATGGAACTGGAGGCTCCCATGCATTGCAGAGCGACTGGGAAGGCATTGTGAAAATACAGGAGGCTGTGGTAACAAGTGCTCACAGGGGTGCCAAATAAGGAACCAGTTTTAAAGCTAATACTGGCCTAGTGTACAGAAAGCTGGGTAAATTGAATCTTTTCACTTTGAAGAAAACTAAAAAGAAGGAGAGAGATGATAGTGATGACAAGTACAGTAGAACCCCGCTGTTACGTTCCTCACTGCTGCGTTTTCCCGGCTGCTACGTCGTTTTCATGCGGTCCCGGCATAGCTTCCATAGGATCCAATGTATAAGGAACCCCGCTGTTACGTCGTAGCTGTGAAAACGTTCCCGCATGATACGTCGCAACTTAGCACTCCGAGCCCGCCTGGGCTGAAGTAGGCAACGCGCTCCAGCCGACATTTTGGCTTTTGACAAGTTTTGGCTGGGCTTGGCCGGGCTTGGCTATGGAACTGGCTGCAAGAAGCCGCACGCCAGTTCGAGAGGCTGCCACTAAGTGGCCATTCGTGAAAAATGCTCTCACTATCATCACTGTGATTAGGGTCACCGCATGGTTGTTGGACGGGTCGACTCACGGAGGAAGGAAACTCGGGAGAGGCCCTCGCGTCACTCTTTGTGAAGCAAAAGTGAAACCGGAAGTTGGCGTTGCTCGTGGCGTTGCTCCGCCTATCGGGCCAGCTCTCCTCTCTTGTTTACATTTCTCCCACGGCGCGCCGCGCGCAACCGGGCTGCTCGGACGCGCGCGCTCCGCAGCAATACTAAACAATCGTTAGCAGGTTTGCATGATTACGCCAAAGAGGGCAAAATTTCCCGCGGATATTCCTTTGTCCGTTGCCATTGCCGTGGCGCGGTGACGACGAGGAGCACGAGCCGCATGATGCCGGGGAGTGGCCAAATCCTAGCTTTGGAGAAGCCGTCGCGGCTCTAGACCTCCTCCGCAGGTACGTCGCACCTCACAGCGACGCTGACAGCAATGCGGCCTTCCAGGCTATTGAGAAACGTGTGGCGATTTCTAGCGAGCGAAAGAAACGGCAAGCCATCATTCTAGACTTTTTTAAGTCCTAAGCGCACTCTGTGGAAATAAATTGTCTATAGTTGAAGCTGCCCTTTTTTTCATTCATTTTCGGAGCTTTCCTCACTGTTGCGTTTTCCCGGCTGTTACGTTTTTTTTCCCCGGTCCGGTGAAAAACGTATGAACGGGGTTCCACTGTACTTAGCACTTTCCTGCCCTGGGAAGAGGAGTTTTTCTATTACAGGACGTGCTTGATACTGAAGAGGAAAAAATGCTCTTTCCGACAGCACAAGGTCTCAAACAACATGTTTATTAAACAGTCTTTGAAAAAGAAAATGTAAACAAACATTATGTAAAAAAAGGTTATATAAAAAAGGTAACTGTTGCTTCGCACCAGAAAGACCTTAAAACATTTCAGAATATACATTTTAAATGCAAAGGACCTGTGCAATATTCCAGTAAATATAACCTCTCAGTGCAAAGCTTTCTTTAGATGAAAATGTAAACTCTGGTAACTAGTCCCAGCATGATGCTGAGCCAAACTTGACACCCTGCGTGGCCATCAGAAAATGACACAGACCAAAATATGGTAACACCCTGCAGGTAAGAACTGTGACCTTGAGAAGACACAAGAAATCTTAATATCTGTGCACAACAGCTTTGAAACGGTGCGGCGAAGAAAGCAAAACTCTGTCTGAAGAATTTAAGTGTTCTTCCACGTCAGTAGCGTTTTCGAAGTCCAAAAACTCACGTGCAGGTGAACTGGAACAGGTAGAAATGCAATGCTGAAATGCAATGTGCAAGCATGTGGTGCTGACACCATTTTGGAACATATGGGCACTCATAAGGCCGGCCATGCCACCTTTTCGGGAGGCTTTTTAAATATCCGTGCATGGAGGAAAAAGAAAACCGAAACTAACTAAACGGTTCCTGATTACCCAATAAATGATTCTGGTTGTTCAAGGCCGCTCGGAAAGTGGCAAAATACGAATCTGAATTTGAAATGCAAATAGCAGGCTACCGGTGGGAATAGACGCGGACAGGAAAGTGTTAACAAAACTATGAAAGCAATAGATTTCTTTCTGTGTGCTACACAGCCACTGCGACTAACAAAGATAACAGCCTTTTTTTTTTTCTTTTAAGCTAGAGCTTTACTCAATTGAGTCAACCATCTTTCATTCAACATGAACAGCTTTACACATGCAGCAATTCGCAGTAAGATTTTTTAGTTGTCCACAGCAAATATAGGATGAATTGAAGAAGGGATGTGGTATACCCTAACACCAACTGATGCTTTTCTTCATTACACAAGAGAGATTGTGCATTAGAATTTCAAGAGTCAACTAAGTCCCCAAACAAGCTATCCAAATGGAAGTACACTGGACAGCTTTCAGCACACCTGTTCAGTACATGGTAAGCAGCGTACTCCAAGTGTGCTTGTGCTTTGAACAGCAGGCACTGCATGTTTGTGACGGCTTTGCTTTTGAGCGGCAACCAACTCTTAATCCTTCGCCACATGTGCAAATAACAGTAACCGTGTCAAATAAATGACCACAATTGGCTTGCTTAAATTAACTTTACACAACAAAATTTTACGTAGTGGAATACAATGGACTCAGAGCCAGCCCCCTAACAAACAAACCACAAGGAAATAAATGAAAAGAAGAAGAAGAAGAAGAAGGAAAAAAAAAAGAAACATTGCGTTAGGAAAAATTATGTCACTGATTTCATGTGTCTGAGCAGGATGACTTCAGATGTAAGGCAATTTCACAAATTTTTGCTTGAAGGGCCCTCAACCATCCCCCAGGCTTGGTGAAAAACAAGCAGCCTGCGGATCACACATGTGGCTGTGAACATCTCATCCAAATTTTGCAGTCATGTGTGGCGCGTAGACATCGCAAGTGGAGCGCAATGTCACCTTTCTCTCAAGCGCTCTCTTTTCAACATAAACTTGCTCTTCACTCTTTTCTGGATGCTTTATTCATAAGATAGCACATTCTCATACGTAGCTGCTATTGGCAAAAAAAGTTAACTAAATTATGGAGTTTTACATGCTAAAACCATGATGTGATTATGAGGCACGCCGATCCAGGGGACACCGGTAATTTGGACCACCTGGGGATCTTTAATGTGCACCTAACTTTAAGTACCAAGTGTTTTTGCATTTCGCCCCCATCGAAATGCAGCCACAGTGCCAGGATTTGAACCTGTGACCTCGTGCTTAGCAGCCCAACACCATAGCCACTAAGCAACCACGGCAGGTAAGCTGCTATATTGGCCTGTGGAATCACCAAGCACAGTTAAGAGCACAGGGGTTTTATTTATACATTCCTTCACTTTATTGACTCCATCGTTTCTAACGATGGAGTCTCTCTTAAGCCGTACCCCACTACTCGCTCATGTCCTAAACTAGCGGTGTGCCAGATGAAGAAGTAAAGTCTGCCACAGACCAATGGCTGACATCAATCAAGAAGGGTGTTTGGATCAATGTGCTTCTTCCTACTGTTACTGTGTATATTTATTGACGCAGTTTAATAAACAGCCTGAAGTAAGTAAAAATCTGCTTTCGAAGTTCATCAATAATTACATACTTCCGGAAGAATCCGACAATCGCCTGCTCACGTGGCCGCCCGCATAGGAATTAAAGTTTGGCCGCCCTGCTCATTTGTGTGGTAGTCGTCGGTTGTTGCTAATTTCGACTAGTTTTGAACACTCAACTACCTTCTAACCACATGACCACATGCATGCTTGCCAGCGTGCACTCACTCCTGGTTAGCTGCCTTGGTAGACTTCGCTTTGTAATGATCGAGCTATTGATAGCACTTCAAAATGCGCACAACGGATGTGGCTACTATCCGGTGGTCAAGCTGGTGCAGGACAAAGCCGGTCCACCCCACTTAGCACTGCCAGACATGAGCCTATGAGGGCGAGTGTGTAGTCTAGCCCTTCCATGCACATAGCAAGTGCTGTAGTTGCAGGTATCTGCGGTCTGCTATGTAGCGTAAATACCACAGCCACCGGGGGGCGCCACAATGAGTTCATTGGCTGGGCGCACTGAGGTTCACTGAGGACAACTGCGTTTGGCATGTCTGGCACGCTGTAGGCGGCAAAATTGAAAATAGTGGCGTCTACGTGAACAACCAAAATCAAATTTGAACCATGTGCTACAGTGATGTTCAGTAGGGGAAGTGTTGTGGGCACACCAAGCTCCGCCATAGCCTTCACAGCACAATTTATTGAAGAAGGAGCAGAAGCACCATAAACCCTACGTTGTCTGATTGCCAATAACTCCGCTTCTGCTGAGCACATTGAAGAGCTTTTTGCGGCAAAGTATTTCTGAAAGTCTAATTCAACTTCAACTGTATTTCTCGACTTTGACAAATAGTGGCCCAGGGCCCCTTTAACAGCAACAACAACAAAGCAAAAATTTTCTTTTTTTTGAATGCTTGGTGTAGTTTTTATATTGTATTCCAATTGTGCTTTCTGTGAAAGTGCTGAACACTCTGAAACAAGAGCAAGACCATCAAGAACAGCAAGAAATCTCTGAAGAAATGGATGTGCAATGGCAAGACGAATACTAGTCAGCAGAGGTAGCACAGATAATTATAGAAATACAAAATCATCTGGGCTTTGCAAACTCACTTTCCTTCCAGCAAGTGTGGAATGGTCTTGGCCTGTATCTCGGTCATCCTTTTAAAGCCCATGCCCTCGATTGCCTTCAGTGTGGCTTCGGACACCTTCCCACGCAGGGAGCTGAAGTGCGTGTCTGATAACACTCCAAAGCTTGTCCCTGGTACTGTGGCCAGAGGAAAGCAACAGAGAAGTATAAAATTATTTGCAATTTTCACTTCTTCCAGGTGCATTATTTACATGGCATCTCCCTGCACAGGAAAATAAGCTCAACCACTGCTGTAGAGTGAAAGTGACTTGTACCCTTGATCAGACAGGCAAATTTAGCAACTCTTTCTGGCCAACACTGAAGACAGTTTACTTTGACTGATAAAAAAAAAAAAAGAACCTTCGAGCCCGAGGAATGGAACACAACTGGAAGACGTCTCTATGAACTTGATGCCACTTCGCATCAACAAGAAAAAGGTAAGGAAAGCACATACTATTGCCGTATTTGTGCATACATATGAAAAACACAACATAGTAAACATTAAGCATATAAGAAGCATGACTGTGTTTTAAGGTGTGCAGGTGACCTTGCTGTCGAGCTTCCAAGCAATCTGCTCAGCAGCCATCTTGTTTCACAGCAAAGTATCCTGCACTGTTTTTGACTTTGACGCTGTCTTTGTAAAGCTGTCTTTTAACATTTGAAATTACAAAAAGTTGTTTTAGAGTTGGTGCTGACCACCTGGCCTTAGGTATTATTTTATGTATTTTCTAAACACTGTTATCAAGGCTACGCTCATTGATGGAGCAAAGTCAGTTTGACGACGGCACTTGCCGGTGAGTGCCTTTTCGTTAACGACAGCTTGAGAATGATACTAAAGGTGTAATGTACTCACTCAAATTGACATCAAGCTTGCCCACCTGACACGTGCATTAAACCACTGCGATGTTTTGCTCAAAAACATAGTCTTCCCTATGACCCAAGGTTGACCAATACCCACTTTCTTTCAGACCATTTCAGTTTTAGTTAATGCCATCTCAAAGACGGTTAGATTAAAGAGGAGATCTGGCTGATGCAAGTAATAATGACAAGTTAGTCAATGCAGTGATAAATACATCTTTTCAGCCTTTTGCTCCTCATAAGCTGCCTTTACACACAGTAGTCACAACAGTTCCATACTAATGGCCAGGACAGGCTGTAACCCTTCTGAAACTGATCAGAGACCATTTTAGTATAAACCAGTGGACATTGTCATCATGAAAGCAGTACTTTGTTAACAGGAGCATTTCTGTTACTTATGGCAGCTTTCCGTTACTTAAGGTAATGTGGTCACACCGTGCCGAACAGACCTGAAGTCCACTTTGCAAACTGGACCTCGAGAGTACCACTCCACACAGGGGACTACAATTTGAAAAGCCTTCGTACCAAGGGCATGAGATGGTGGCCCCAAAATTTTAAAACTGATTATACATAATGACTACACTCTTCAGCACATATAAATACTGCTTGCAAATGCCGCTAAGGTTAAACAAGCCATTAACCTGTGGGGTTCCAATTGATTATACAATGAGTGTACTCTTTACTGCTTGCAAATGGTGCTAAAGTAAACAGGCAAAAAACTCACAGGGTTCTGGCTCTGGCTCGACCTCTTCAGCCTCAGCAGCATCTGCCTTTCCTTGATAATGAAAAACAGAACAGTTAGTTTCAAGACATTTGCTCACCTGAACTCTGCCATTTATGTTTTGCAACAAATCTTACCATATACCTTCTAAGTAAGAAACCAAGAAGGCAAAGCTTAAAAACGAAAAGTGAATGGTACATTAACCTATTATTTAAACAGCACCTGGTCTGCCCACTGCTACGTTCAGCAGACTGGGTGCTGTTTGAATAATAGGTTAATGAACGATAAAGCATCTCTTAAAGGCCAGCTGTGTTTTAACTTATCCTTGCATGGTAGAAAATGTGGCCATGCCCCAGTGTTTTCTGATACCAGAGCACTTTCTAGGCATAAAGACAAGGCAACTTGCGAGATTGAATAAGCATTTTCTGCAAGCATATTGGGTGAAAGGTGTGTTGATGGAACATCTGTCATGTTTGTTGCATGCGTAAGATAAAGTGTCTCGATGTACACAATTAAAAGGTGTTTTGTTGCCTCTGCTTTACTTTTTGCCTCATGCTTGTTCCATACATATATATTTGTGTCGTTTGAGTAAAAACTTCAGTTGATGGTTAGTACTGTATCAGTATTCCTTGGCTACATAATAAGTCTTTTTTCACACTGTTTGCCTCAAGAATGAGCGTTGCTCTGTCACTGCTAGTGTCTTTGTGCCTCCCAAACAACTGTGACCACCATGCATTCAATTTTTTCATTCAGTTTTTCAGTTTCAGTTTCAGATTCAGTTTTCCAATGAAAAGCTCTTTTAGATCTTTATAATCCTACCTATTTTAAGTGACTACAGGCATAATAACAGCATTTGTACAAAAAGATCATTGCATCCTCCCTTTTCCCTAAAAATGAAGAACCCCTTCACAAATGGCAAGGTTACTTTATCAAGACCTTATAGAGCCCTGAACATGATAGTCACCAGATTACAAGAATAAAAATTATATTATAGGTCATATTTTCTTTCCCTCTCTTATCAATAAGCAGTTAGTTAACCTTTTAAAGCCAGAATTCTTTTTCCGAAAGGAAACATTTTAAATGCACTTATAAATACTTATATGTGAGGTAAGAACATTAAAAAATTACTCTCACACCCACTAGCTACGCCAGGCGACATTTGTGCACTAGATTAAAGAAAACTGGCCCAGGCAATTAGCACAAAACAATACCTTTATATTCGCATGTTTTCACACTGAACAAACCCCAACTTGGCAGCTAAATCATCTCGCATCTTATGGCAGTCTGTAGACTAGTCAGTATAAAAGAGATGGGGAATTTCACTTTATGCCCCTGAATAGATGCAGCCACGGAATTTTCCTAGAATATTCCCCCCTTTTTTTGGAAGCACCACATGCACAACGTTGTAAAATACAGGGCGTGGTGGTGGCGGGAGGGGGGGGGGGGGGTGAAGTTATGTGAGGCACACACCAGAGGGATCTGTTGCTCTTTGCTACACAATGCTCCCTGTTGGGGTGGTTTGCGGTGCACACAACGCCTTCAACTGACGGCACAAGAGGCAATAGGAGCAAACCACTTTTGCACAGCGTTCCAAAGTGGAATTTACAAACTGACCTTGCTTCTAGTAACAATGGCTGTGACGGCATTCAAAAGGCATGCAAATATGTACTCATTTAGGGAAGAACTCGAAAACGGGCAACTGGGGTGCCACTACGGGGTCGAGCCAGCAGCCGGCACCATGACGGGAAAAAAGAAAGGCTGTGCTGGTGAGCGGGAAACCCACCAGGCAGTAGCCCAACTTGTATCCTGCATTTATTACACGCAATCTTGTGCACTGCACACAATGCCTCTCAAATGCTCGTACATTTTACAACAGCGCTCATAAAGTGCCTTTCTACCTGCCATATGCAGATGGAAATATTGACTAAAAGGATTGAGAGCCATTCCACTCTACGAAGGTGGATGACCAGTGGAGCTGTATACATTGTGATAAATATGTTGATAATAAATATGTTGACTAAAAATAAAAGACACATACCACAATGTTTTTTTCACAATCTTTCTTTTTATTATTATTAAACTGCATACTCAATACGTATCTTAAATTTACCCTTTTTTTGTTTGCTTTCTTAGATTCATTATTTGGTCACCAAGGTGGCTACACTCTAAAACAAAATTACACCCTCTGGGCCGTATCTTGCCACACAACAATAATCGTCATCTGTCTTGTCCGCATTTCCTTTCTTTAACACTGCGAGCGCAGTACTTCCCAGAAGTGAACAGCATGCGCGCTATCAGCATGACATAGTATTCCTGAAAGGAAAGTAGCGGGCGCGGCGTTTTCAAGAAAGGAAACGCAAGCAAGGCATAAGACGATTACTGTTATGTGGCAGATATACACCCCAAAGGGTGTAC
Source organism: Dermacentor variabilis (assembly GCF_050947875.1). Taxonomy (NCBI): domain Eukaryota; kingdom Metazoa; phylum Arthropoda; class Arachnida; order Ixodida; family Ixodidae; genus Dermacentor; species Dermacentor variabilis. Next base: position 167,026,460 of record NC_134573.1, on the reverse strand, counting down.
CTTTGTCTAAGAGTGTATTGCTGCATGATTGCTATGATATACGGCCAGAGGCTCTTTGGCGACACTAGAAAGGTTCTTGGCCAATGTGAGGTCTATACACCATCGATGACGCGTCATGGGCACACTTATGTTTGTGTAACATTGAATGTTGAGCCTTTCCAAGAGAAACGCCGCGAACCACTTTCCCGTCTGACCGAGATGTGTCCATGTTGATATCACCCGCAATTACAATGGGGAGTGGAGTCGGTAGGAGTGATCCAACCAAAGGTGCATACGCTTGGCATTTTCGGCACCATCTTCGTCTGCATTATGTGCCGCCCACCGTCACCCCACACATTCTCACTTCTGTTCATGACGATGTTCTTCATAGTCGCACTGTTCTTCCAACGTCCTCACCGCACACGGTCTACCCATTGCACGGGTGGAGGGGAATTGAGATAAGGTTATGTAGTTTGTCTATAGAGCCCGTGACATCAAACCGCAATCCATACTAAACAGTGTCTATTCCGGTTTTACCTTATTTATTCAGAAACATTTTTTATCTCAATACATTTTGACACCTTGGTATTAAACACAGTTGTGGTGCACCTAGCGATATCCTTTTGCTTTAGCTCTTTTCGCTCTGGGGTGGCTGCCATCTTTTTTGCCTACACACACAAACTACCTGAACTTAGCATATAACACTCCGCTGTAAAACCCTGATTATTTGATACTTGTGGTAACTCTATAAGAAACACAATGCAAACAAGCAGCTTAAGGCAGTGCATCACTGCTCCTCACCATCCTTTTCTTCGTGTTTTTCAGCACGCTCATCTTGAGGTCGGTCCTCGGGTTCATCCTCAACCATTTTTTCTTCTTCCTCCTTTTCTGTCTCCACTTTTTTGTCTATTAAAAAGATGAAGGAAGGAGAAGAAGGAAGCACAAACAGGTATTTGACTCTAATACAGAGCTTTCCCTGATTTACCGACACAGAAAATTTTTACTCAACGCAACATCACAATTACAAGAAATAAAGAGGATCGTATGACAGAATCAGAATCAGTTTATTCATGACAAAACGGGGATAATTAAAGCATGTGTATATACAGAAGTAGGTCCCGTAGTTAGAAACTGCAATCGGACCTCCTGTGCATGATGACTAGAATTAATATAATGTCAATATAATGTCATCGTCATTAATTATTAATTAATGACGAGAATATAGTGCAAATAACCAAATCCTTATGCAAAGGAACTAAAGAGGGAGTAGTCTCTTATGTCATACAATGAAGCTAGGAAATCTTGCTGAAATGTGTTTATTATGGCAGTGACAGTGAAGGTAGTGCACGGCGATGTTTCAAGTAACCATTCGAACCAATGCGTGATCTCGCATTATAAGGCAGAGTGCGTAAATAATATGTGCTTCTATGCTAATCCCAATCCCCTTTATTGTCGTGCCCCCAGAACAAAGAAAAACAAATAAACGAACGCGATGAAGCCTCAGTAGACGAATCATCATGACAGTACTATCAGGAAGAAAATGGATCATCGCAATAGGATTTGGCACTTGCTTCTCTACTGTGACCCTATTCCTACGAAATTTTGCGTTTTCCATTGTTACTTGACCAGTACATGCCTAACAATATTTTCCAAGAAACTACAGCCACAAGCAGATGCATAAGAAGCCCCGGAGAAGACCTCTGAGCGTACCATGCGTGCATTTGACCAACTGGGTGGCGTACAGTCCACGAACGGCCTTAACATCGAGCTTGTAACCACAAATACAACTGTCTTCAACGTTATTATTACACGTTTACGAGTAGCATGTTTCAGGCATCAAAACAACACGGACATGTTACTGCACAAGATGACACAGTGTCCATAGACCAAACACCGACGGAGTACCAGCTTACCATGTCGACATTCACTCTCCAGTTCCTTCAGAGCCCTTAACTTTTTTCTGTTCTTTTGGCGCTTCTTGATCTTCCGCATTACTACCTGATCAGGAATTGCCATTGCTCAGGCCTTTAAAAGACGATTGCCTGCGTAACACCACCACCACAACAGCCAAGCGCGCACCCAACACGCTAACCACGCTGCGAAAAAGGCTTTCTCGACTTTTCTAATGTCGGCTTCTAAATAGTAAATTTGCAAGCCGAAACTAAACGACTCAAGCCACTCAAGCTCGAGCCAGTAACGCAACAAGAGACAAGCCAACACAAGACGTATGTACAAGTCGTCGGTGCTGCATCAGCTGCGTTAACTGCTGTTTGCGCGCGAAGTCATGTCATGACTTCGTATTCTTGCTCATTGTAGTCATAAGGTCATCAGTATTAAAGAATGGAGTAGCAGCCACATATATGGTGCGCGCTGCGGCTTAAGGTCAGCGTGTGGACGTTTTTTTTTTAATCGCCCCTGTAGGATTGGCGATGATGGCGCTGCAAGACTACGTCCTGCCGCCGTACTGGAACCGGTGTAATAATCGTCCTGCCGCGGCTCCTGCGCACTCCACAATTACTTCGAATTTAGTCAAAGAATGGGAAACATACCTGAACAGCTGTGGCGTTGTAACGCCGACAGGCGAGCACAGCATGATGTCGGAGCGGCTTTTGCTTCGCGAGGTGTTGTGGATGCTGCGCGGCACGAAAGAACTGTTTGCGTTTTCCTGGAATGGAATGGAGTACGTCGTCAACGACAACTTCAAGTTGTCGCACGTGACTCAAGTAGCCTTGAAGAATCAATTGGAGGAAGTGTGCCGTTATGCGTCCTACGTAACCCATTTGCAAGACTTTATTTCAGCAACTGCAGGTGCCGGAGCCAATACGTCTGTGGTGACGCTTACTTTCCAAGCTTTTGCGAACTCTATTTCGGAGCAGCTGGCACCGTACAACAGACACCTCGTGCACCTTGAAAAAGTGCTCATAGAACAAATGGAAACGTTTACGCTTTTAATGCTGCTGGAGGACATGCATCCCTACTTTGAGCTTGTAAGCTATATGCACGACATATATCGTAGCGTTCTGCCCAGTGATGCCACAGCCAGCCCTGTGCAGAGGACAGTCAAGCTGCTGAGCGTGCTCGAGCGGGCCTTAGTGAGTGCTACAATTCTGAACCAGCACAGGTCACAAACGGTGGGCCTGTATCTGGATACCATGAAACCCTTCATTGACTTTGTCGACGAGCTAAGCAGCACTGGAAAACTGACAGATCCTTATCAAGAGTTTCCTATTAGACGTGCTTTTGACATTACGTTTGAAGACCCGAGGTACTGGAAGGAATCTCTGTACATTTGTGATTCTGATTACTTGAACACGGTCATGGGGCGCCATTTACTGCCACTCACGTCTGCAGGGAAGTCAATGGAGCACCTGACGCATGCGATGCAGAGCAGAAACGATGTCCTGAAGAGCATGCCGGGAACACTATACATTTCCATTATTAACAAAATTCCTCACCCAGCAAGCACAGTTGAATGTGAGGCTGAACAAGCTGCAACTTCAGGAAATGTTGCAGAAGTATTTGAAGAAATTAGGCAATGGACTAAACAGATTGGTTGTTATGGGCTTATTAATGTGTCATGTGAGCAAAAGTCGAGCAAGACAGACAGTGCAACACACAATCTAACCTGCACATTGTCTCAAATTCAGCAAGCCATCACAACAGCCGTAACAGAAAGATGCCGTGAGAACAGCGCCAAGTTCCTCCATTACCTCAAATCTGAGTGCGAACTTTCCAAACAGATCGACACCATTCACAGTCACTTTCTTATGTTTGCTGGCGAGATTATGCACTCATTTACTACTGAGGTGTTCTCAAAGCTCTTGTCAGATACTCCATTGACGTGGCAGAACTTGTCATTTTTGAATTTTGCCCTGCAGGAGGCACTGTCTTGGCACTGCAAACCAGTTCCTTTCTTAAGAAAGCTGAGCATGAGACTAAAGGACAGCTCATCCAAGGTACAGCTGGATGGCTTTGACAATGTCGTGCTTCGCTATGATGTGTCATGGCCAATGTCAATTGTGTTGACTGAAACTACTCTCAATTTATACAACAGGATTTTTATTTTCCTTTGTAAAGTGAAGTGTGCCAAGTTTGCTCTCGAAGAACTGCATTTCCAGGAGCTCTGCAGCTGCCATTTCGGGGAGACAGTGACAATGAAGCAGGTTGCTCTCTCCCTCCAGTTACTGAGATTCCAAGTCCTCACTTTTCTCAACTCTTTCCATGCTTGCCTTATGCAAGAAGTTCTGCATGGCAGCAAATTAGCCTTTGACAAAGAACTAGACGGTGCCACAGATCTGGACACTGTGATCAAGTGCCACGAAGGGTATGTTGCCAAAGTGTTTCGTCAGTGTCTGCTGAGTGAACCATTTAGTGATCTGCGGGAACCACTGCTGTCTTTTCTAAAGCTCTGCATCAAGTTACACATCCTCTGGAACAGAGGTGTGGAGAATGTACCTTGGTATGAAGTCAAAAACATCCACGACAGCTTCATAAAGTGCCACGTCAAGTTCAAGCGCATGGCCAAGATCTTTGTGAACCGAGGGTATGCAGACTCGTCGCGGTTATTGACTTTTGCTCTTGATATGCCCTATTTACATATTGTAGCAACCTAGGCACAATTCTTTTTGTAGCCTTATTGGAGAAGTTTGTGCTTCCAGTGTAACAGTATCGTATGTGCGTTTGCATTTACTGTCTTCCTGCATCTCGTACAAGCATTGATCCTGTTTCTACTATAAGTGGCCTTCAATTTTCCCCTGTACTAATAAAGGTATTCGAGAAGTTCGCATGTGCCAACTTTTGTAAAGTGTAGTTTTGCATACTGAACATCTTTCATTGAAAATCTGGACATTCCTGCATGCAGCAGACTACTTGAAGGGACAGTAAGGCCACATAGTGAATCAATCTAGAATGTCGGTTTATCAGTCACGTAATGTTCTGCATAACATGAAGCAGCAACTCCACAGAGAAGCATTAATGTTCAATGCTACCAATATATTCATGGAGCACGGTGTTGACAAAAAGAATTGAATGTTTTTGCAACCTATGTACAAAGCCTGAAATTTAAGGGCGCTCTATGTTATCAAGCACGAACTGCATGGAGACATGCTGACAAGTTATTGGCACTTGCGGCCAGCAGTCTTTAAAGATATTTTACCACTCCAGGAAAAGTCGCATTATTGCACCTATCTCAACCCTGGCACCAAATTCAGTTGCATCATGTGAAACATTTTAAGTGACACGAATGGATCTAATTGCAGGATGATACAACACATCTCTAACAAGTCAGAAGTCATTATGCTTCTGCGTAGAGTTACCAACAAGCATAAGGGGCTAGGAGAAGACAGTGCCATAAGATTGGTACATGCATTCGCCTTTTGCTACTTCTCGTACGTGGCTGGCATGCTACAATGGACACAGGCTGATAAGAACAAGCTAAACGCTTTAATCAGACGACTTATAAAGACTGCACTAGCACTTCCCATCAGCACGGCCAATGATAGCTTATTGCGCCTAGGGCTGCATAACGCACTAGAAGAGATAGCTGAGGCTCAACAGGTGGCCCACCAGGAGAGACTATGGGGACACGACCTGGGAGGGCGCTGCTTGAAGAAATTGGCGTAGAAATTAACAACCACACCAACGAAGGAGAATTATTAACACAATTGCAAGCGGGACTATGAAAAACAATAAAGACGACCCCATTCCCTAGAAATGTGCACCTGACACATAACCTCGAGAGACGGAAGGCAAGGGCCAAGGCACTCCTTCAAGACATAGATCAACATAAGCAGCAGGCAGTGTTCGTTGACGCTGCCTGGGTTGAAAATAAGGATGCATATACCTCCGTTGTTGTAGACACTCAAGGTAACATATGGGATGCCATCACCGTCTATACCAAGGACCCAACAGTAGCAGAACAAGTAGCAATCGCCTTAGCCATCTGGGCTAATCAATGGACACATAATTACAGCGACTCTAGAACAGCCATGCGCAACTTTACCAACGGATATGTGACACGGATAGCAACAAAATTACTAGAGAAGGTCAACAGTGAGAGGATTGAAATCCGCTGGTTTCCTGCACATCTGGGGGTGGTGGACGGAGCTCGGAGAAACCTCAATGAGGTGGCAAATGAAGCAGCACGAGGATTTTATAGCCGTGCTCTTCAAGACCGAGCAACTTACACTTCACCCGGGGAACACAGGGATCGATTATTAACATATAACGAAATCACGAAGCACTATTATTTAAGCAGAAGGGAATACCCATTGCCACACGGTAAGCTTTGCAGAGCCCAAGCAGTCGCATTACGTTTGCTACAGACAAGAACATACCAAAGTCCAGATTTTATTAACAGGATCTATCCGGAGAGAAAAACTCAAACCAACTGTAATAAGTGCAATGGCATCATTACTCTTGACCACATGCTTTGCAGTGCCCCGCGGTCTTCACAGACTGTGACAAGGAACAAGAATGGTGGCGGCAAATGCTACACAGTGAATCACTCCGACCAATTACGGGCAGTCCAGAAGGCCCGCGGCTTGGCCTGTCAGTTCCAACGTGGGAGCGGCCCGCGTCAACCTAGGGTTGACCTTCAGGACCCAATAAAGTTCTTCATACCATACCATACACATTGTGAGGCATTAATTACTGTAATAGCGAAAGTTGGCCCATAGGTTTTCAAGTATCAGTTTATTGTTCCGTGAACCATCTGCCATGCAACTGGAACAAATAAAAGTTCCAAATCGAGTCCAATTTACATTGAACATTACATGCAGTAGAATCCAAAATCTGTGCCCTTAGGTGAAATGCGTTGGTGAAGCAGGGCGAGAGAAAGAAAAGTGTGTTAAGTCTTTCCCCTTGTGCTACCCTAGGTGGCCACCCATTTCACCTGTGGGAGAAAACATCTCTGCTTACACTGATAACATAGTCCATTTGATTGTATAGTCATAAACAGTGTACAATTGCTGCCGTACCTCTGACACTGTTGCAGTTGTTTTAGTAATAAATTGGCAGTGGTGATGCCTTGCAACCACTAGCTACATTTACGGCTGGAATTTTTCAGCGTAAGTTTACTTGTTAACCAGCACGCCCATACAATGCAGGTATGCATGTAGGTGCAAAAGGTATTCTTAGTGAATAGCAACACCAGACACTTTTGCCAGCTGCCTGCTATTTCTAATAGGGGGGATGGGGATAGCACACTTTAAAAGAACACTTTTTTTTTTTTTCAGGGTTGCATACACACTTTACTAATAAGGATTTACATAGGTGCAACACAAATGCAACAAACTTGGCACAGCATATACGGACAAGAAACAAGTTTCTTGCTTCACAGCAACTTTGCGGTTACCAATTTAGCCTGCTTCAGTAGCTTCTGCACAAACTTGCTTGAAGCAAATACACCTCGTTTGTCCTTTCGCTATCCAAAGACTTCCAACAGAATGTTTAGAGATAGACTGTTGAAGCTCTTCTGCAAACGGTATTTTTCAGAACACTTGATGCAACGTTCATAAAACTGCGAGTCAAGTCTAAATTTATTAACTTCTGCAAAAAATACGATTGAGTTGGCACGCATCAGAATTGAAACAAAGAAATAAGACTATGCATTGTTGAAACTATTTATTTATTTGTTTATTTAATAATGCTGTCAGCCCATGAAGGGCCATTACAGGAGTGGAAGATACAAACACATACAAGGATACAGTATGACAACAAAAAGCAAGTAAATGAACAACTGCAGACATCTCAGCAGGGACGCGAATCCTTTAATGGGTTCCTTTAATGCGAGGGTTAATGCCTTGGGGCATACAGGGGTGTGGGATGCAGGCAAATAAGGATGATTAAATGAATGAAAAAAGATTTGCGGATATAGTTAAGTCCGCGAGGAATCGATAATGTGGTCCCTGCATCCAAGCAGTATCGTGGATGGATTATGTGGCGATAGTCCCACTGCTGCGATGTGCCGGAGCCTTGACTGTTTTAATGCAGGGCAAACCTACAGCAGGTGGTGAATGTTGGCTTCAGCATTGCGCGACTTGCAGACTGGACACCCAGGGCGGGAGATATAACTGGCGAAAGTGCAGCCACTTCCGAGTCACGGCAGGAGTGAGGGCAACCCCGACCCGGAACCTCCGACACGCAACCTCCTCTGCATGACTGCAGGACAGGGCTACCGCACATGGAGGTATGAGGGCACGTGTGCGGACCCGAAGGTGCTCCTGTCTTATTGAAAGGAGGGTGGCATCATCTAGGTGAAGGAGCTGAGGCAGTGACGACGGAGAGGTCACAGAATGTGCACGGCTTTGGAAGCAGAAGGTCGCGTGGGATCCACTTGATAGATATTTGCTGCGGGATGCATGCCGCCAGAAGATGGATCTGCCGACACATTTCAGGGCTGCAAACGACTCGTCGCAGGAGCCAAGTCACCTGGAGGGCATCAGTGCGGATGACGATGTGGGCTGTAGGGAACATGGGAAACGTGGCCACAGAACACAGTGCTTCTCGAACAGCATGGAGCTCAGCACAAAAGGAGGTGCTTGAAGTTGAAACCGGGACGCCTTATTCAGGGCAGGTGCGCAATGGTGATAACTATAGTTGTTATTGAGTCAGCAAAGGATTACTGCTACTTGGACTGTTTAGCATCTTAATGCAACAGCTGGGCTTTGAGGTGCATGGCATTGGAAGACTCCAGATATAACTGACACGTTTAATGATTAAGTTAAAAGGTTCCTGAAATGCCTTTTGACAGGACATGTTAACCGCCACTGGCAGAGGGATGTGCATGCACAAGCTTTTTATTGCAAGGAATTCATGGCCCATCATGAACAACTGCCTAATGGCTGGCATCCAAGGACTGTTGCGCCTGCTGGAATGTCGCTACTGGTGTTGCATAAGGCAGAGAAAAAAGTGGAAGCCTAAAGAAACAGCAGGAGAGAGCAAGCAAAAGCTGCTGGGTTTCCCGACGCAAGCAGCAGAATATTTGGCCTTATATGTTCACGACAGCATTGTCTGCAGATTGGAAATGTTTTCCTACCGTGTTGAAAAACTGTTTTCAGTGCCATTTTGGAACTGCACACATTTCTGCATTTTACTTAATTGGAAATAAGGCCCTTGCTTCATAAGAGCACAGCTGTTAAGTCACAATTACAGTGAAGTGAAGCTCATTATAAAATCAGTCCACATTTTGTCAAAATTTTGGGTAAGAACGGTTTTATTTTACAGCAGTTGTGCTGCGCATAGCCTATGAAGCCTGGTTGGCATTGGGTCCCCTCCTGCGTCCAAAGGTGGCCACAGCGTTCACAAAGCGCCTGTTGTACTGGATGCGCCTCTTGGCACGGCCAGTCTTCTTCTTCTTCTTCTCCTGCTTCTCCACCTGCAGTGGCACAAACAACACAGCTGTGAATGTAACACCCATGTTAACAGTGCAAAATGTGCACAGCCTACGCAGACCTTACAAGAGACGCATAGTACAGACATGCTAGTGTGGGCTAGTAAGAGCTGTCGCGTTTGTAGACTTCTCAAGACTGCTGCCTTTGCCAGACACCACAACCCCCTGCAAGAATTCCAATCCCAACGGTAGTGCAGCGAAAAATTTAAGCAGTCCAACGTTCGCCTACTCCCCTCATGGGAAGAGTGATGCAAGAGGGCATTGCGCAGGAACTCCGCCCAATTCTCACTCTCAAATCCCTCAGGAAGACACTGTCTTTGAGTAACTTCAGCTAGAGGTTGAATCACCTTCCAACCTTTTTACCATATTGGTGGAACACGCAACAATGAACAAAATGCAAGCTTTAGGTTAAAGCTAGCTTGTTCCCAGTATCAATGGCATGCCACGAGAAGAGATCATAAGCGTGGTTTGCTCCTTGTGAGTAGGCAAAGGAACTGTAGCGTGAACAAGAAAGTCTTGCCTATGAGAATACCAGTACTAACAAACTAAGTTCATGCAAGCTTGGCTATAGTGGTCAACCTGGTAACATACAAATAAGCCCCAACTAGCTGCTAATGCATGCACCAGCAAACATGATGCCAATAGGCAACGAGGGCAGTATGTATAAAGCAGATGGCATGAGTATTGTATGTAGTGATGACTGACCTTTGGTGTCTGTCCCTTGACCTTTCCGGCACGGGCCAGGGAGCCGTGGACCTTGCCTGCAAGAAAGTGCAGACTTGAGAACATGGCAGCGTTTCTAGCCCAATATCTTCACAAAGCAAACAAGCTACAACTGCACTGAAAGTTGGGTGCCCCAAAGAAATTAACATTCTACGTAGGCACTGAGGACACTTTCATATAGAACAGTAAGAAAAAAGGCTTCTATCAACAATGAAACAATGAAATGATTGCACAAAAGAAAAGCTATTCACACACACAAAAAAAGGCGAAAGCAATCCAGCATGCGATCATGACATATCTTTGAAATCAGTTGTACATTTCTTTAGAACGCTGCTTGACTGGCTATAACTGAATAATCCTACAAGGTGGACTTCCTAAGACTGCAGAGCAACTTTCTTTAGCAAAGATATATTTCAACGATACTGCCAATAATCTTTTTAAGGCTCCTCTCTCGCTGACTCAGTGAAAAATATGTTTTGAAGTGAAGCATGACAGATTTTTTTATGCGTCAAATCTAAAAACTGGCATCGTGGATAGCTGAAAAGACTGCTGAAAGCATAGTGCGGAACACAAGAAATAGCAGGTGAACATGGCTGTGAGACTGGACTGCATGTGGTAGGCAACATGAAATATGTGGAGGAAAGACCCCCTCCCCCCACTTTTCAGCATAAATGGCCATGGATCACAAAGCATACCATGATGGGGATAAGAATCGAAAAAATAAAAGGGAAAATGTATTGATGTAATATATACAGAAAGAAACTGATGACAGAACTACATGAGTGCTCCTTTGATCATCGACATCACCTTGCCCGCGATTTCTCCAATGTATGGGAATGGTTTGTAACATATGACCCCCGCTGGTGGGAGCTCCGTCTCAGCGCTTAGGGAAGGGAAGGGTTGTCGGAAAAGTGCGGTTTCAAACGGGAAATGTGCATATCACTAGGTGGTACGGACGATGACGAACTACTATCCACTGGGGCAATCTTGTATGTGACTTCAACGAGCTGGCGGAGAACCTTATAGGGAGAGGCCCGAGCAGCGAGACAAAAGCTTCGAAGACAGGCCCATATGGCGAGACAGCATCCAAAGAAGGACCAAAAAGAGCCTGCAGAGGTGCCTGTAACGGTAGGCCTTTTGGGATATCTGCGAGGCAGAGAGACGATCCCGTTCAATCTGGCAAGCTGTTTGAGCCCGAGCTGTCGCATTGTGGGCGTACTCTAAGAACCTAGGGCTCTGATGGCAGGAGAATTTCGAAGGGCAGGGTTGGGTGGCCGCCAAACAATAGGCAGAAAGGAGAAATGCCGGCAGTGTCGTGGCAGGTTGATTTACACAATGTCACAAAAGGCAAAGTGCTGTCCCAATTACGATGATCTGTGCAAAGATGGGTAGAAAGCATTGTGGTTAGCATGCGATTAAGACGCTCGGCAAATCAATTTTTTTTCCCCGGATGGTAGGCTATGGTTAGCTTGTGATGCGCAGAACACGAATGAAGGAGGCCGTCAACGACTTTTGAAAGAAATTAATGACTGTGATCGGTCAGCCGCTGTCGTGGTGCGCCATGGTGGAGAATGCCATTGTGAAGCAGAAAGTCTGCAACGTCAGTGGCACAGCTTGTCGGCAGTGCCTGGATGATGGCATATAGTGTGGTGCAGCCAGCTGCTATGGCAATCGACTTGTTCCCCGCAAAAGAAGTCAGAAATGGTCGAATGGGACAGTGAGGATCTCAATAGACTGAAATGGACCAGCGGGCAACAAGGATGGGCACTTGTGGCGCTGGCAGAAGCCACAAGCAGCAACCTACCGACGCCACACCCGGTCGTATATACAAGACACTCTGAGGTGTCCCACAGTTGAGGCATCATGTAGCTGTTGGAGCACAGCGGAACAGAGAGTTGTAGGAAGTACAAGCAGAAAGTCTGCGCCGTCGGACTTAGTACTGCGTCGGAATACCATCACGGAGGACAAACAGGTGGAGACATGGGTCGTAGAGGTGACAGCGTAGACGATGGATTATGGTGCGCATGTCTGCTGCATCATTGAGCTGTGCCTTCTGGATGTTGCTAAAGTCGGACATGGTGAGAACGCACGCGTCGGCATCATGGGTGGCACAGTTTGGAGGATCCATGGGATGACGAGAGAGGCAGTCGGCATCCTGGTGCATTTGGCTGGACTTGTAAATGGCATCAAAGGTACACGCCATGCGCAGCACTTATAAAGGCGCCACTGAAAGCCGCATAGCGGCGTCTGTTAGAACCACAGGCAGGCCTTGTGCCAGACACCTGCTTCCACTGCAGGCATGACTGAAGTGTGTGCATGCGATTTGCCGCTTGTGTGCGTCCCATATACAGTCTGATTTACAGTGATTTTTTGGACTCCGAAAATTCAGGCATGCTCGATTATTCAGTCTGCTTCGCGGCACCATCCATTCTCCCCATAGACCATAATGTATAACAACTGCCGAAAGTTCAGACACCTTGCAACCTCTCACCTGATTTTTCCGACACTCCTTGAGCCAACCTGATTGATGGCACTTGCCCCAAGTGCATGGTTCGACTTGCTGAATGCCGTTTTTGTTTTGAACTGGGCCTCCTTGCTGCCCCATGAGGTGGCGATACTCAAAATCGCCACCCATCATCATTTCTGCCTGGTTCGGTAGAGTGGCTACGAGTGACTACAGCAGTTCCGGTCTCAGCTTAGTAAGCCATGTCAAGTCAATCCAGCAGCTGATTTGTTTCTTTCTTCGTGCACGACGCTGCGAGTAGGCCATGTTTTTAGTTTGTGCGAATGGTGCCAGCGAATGGTGGTGATAAATATACCACAATGTCAATGGCGAAAAAGAGCACCATTGTGCAGCAAGTCCTGAGCAACCTGTCTCAAAGCGGAGTTGCTCAAGAATTTAATATTTTGAAGCAGACAGTCTCAGATTACATGGGAAACAAGACTAAGGTTCTTGGCGAAGCAACTAAGTCTTCCTCCAGTTTGGAAAGGAAAAAATTTAGAGACGGCAGCCACCCAAAGCTCGAAGAAGCCCTCCACATGTGGTTGTGTGCGACGGTTGCGAAGCGGATTCCTGTGTCTGGAGACCTTCTGAAGCAAAAGGCAGAGACGCTTGCTCTCCGGATGAACATCGAAGGCTTTATGTTCAGTGAGGGATGGCTCCGTAGCTTCAAGAAAAGGTTTGCCCTCGCTTTCAAGAGCGTATGTGGCGAGAGTGGTGCTGTCGACCGGACCCTTGTTGCAAATTATCGCTCGGAGACTCTGGAGTCGCTGTTGTCCCTGTTTTCCCAATGGGGCATCTGCTTAAGAAGAAGTCTGGTGTGTGCAGACCGCTTGGTATGTCTTGAAGAGTCGTTCACGTAGCAATCGACAGCATTCCACAGATGGTAAGCGTGACCATCATTAGCTAGACTTGACACATGAAATATCGCTGTGGCAAGTTTGGGGGTGCGATCATTATGCAGGGGGAAAAAAAAAAAGGAAGAAATAAATATAATTTCGAGGACAAAATTCAGGGGTGCGATCATTATGCAAGTAAATATGATATTAGGTAAAACGTAAAAATGATAGAAAATGCCATTTTTGCTGTCAGTTTATAAAAACAACAATAAAAAACACATCTACAAAACATTAATATCAAGGGAAACTCTGAATGTACATTTTAAAAATAAGTAACCCAGGAATAGTGTCTGAAAAAATAAATGCTCAGTACAGCGCCATTCTTCGAATTAGAAAAAAAAAAAAAAAAAAAAAAAAAAAGACCAGTTCAGTGCTCACGCCATGCAGTGAAGCAGTTTCTGAATCTTGTGAAGCATGGGTGCAGTCCACAATTTTCCCACAAAGGTTCGGGTTTTTGTTCAACTTTCCGGTCTTCGTAACACATTTTGCAGTTCCCCCTTTGGGCCTCTTCTGACGATGGTCGGACGACAAGCCAAAGGAATGTAATACCCCTGTCACACGGCAAATCTAATGTCATTTCCAACAAATGACATTTGTTGCGATTAATGTCATTATCATAGCGCGCTGTCACACAGCGAAAACTAACGTCATTTGAAAAAGATGACAATGACGATAGTAAAAAATAAGACACGCCTCAAACCCACTTTTGTCCAATAATTATTTTCCAATATGCTAAATACCACTAAAATATGTGATCGTTGCTTTCAAACCGTAGCGTTTGATCGCTAACTTGTCGACATTGCCAAAGAAGTCGAGCCGAGCCAAGCCAAGCCAAAGCTAAGGGAAGCAACAGGGCGAACAGAATGGTAGGCGCGTCCACTACATCTGCTAAAGTGGTACGAGAAGGGCAGTTGCATGTTATCATCGTTCTGATGTGCATGCGGGCTTCAAATATTCTCATTCTTGGCGCGTGCCACGGGAAAACACGCGCATGCTTTTAGGCCAAGTCAATTGAAGTGGCCGCGGCCGATGCTCCGGTGCGAACCAACACGACTGCTGCAGCGAAAGCTAAAGACGGCTGTCTGGTCACTGGACTGAGAGTAGTTTTCTGTATTTACGCACGTGGTGGACTTCAATGTCATTAAAGCAATAATTAGGTAATAAAATTGATAGAATAATAGTGATTTTTGTTACAACAAAAAAAGAAGCATGTATTGTTTGCGAAACACTGGTACACTCGTGGTGTCGAGGATACACATTCAGTTCCAAACGAATGCGAATGCGTTTGGCGAACTCATTGGTTTGTAAATGTCATTTTCGACGAATGTCATTACGTTTTACCGTGTGACAGCAAACAAATGGCATTATCAGCGAATGTCATTCATTGTAAATGACATTAGATTTGCCGTGTGACAGGGGTATAATTCACTAGTTCGTCTATCATGCACCTCTTCGAGGACTGGTCGCTCTCAGCGTAGCTGGGCAACTACAAGGTTATGCATCCAAGCATATCTGTTTGAATTCTTGCAGACTGTCTTTATCACCTCTACAGAGAAGAAGAGTAGAAAGAAATCCCACACTGTTGTAAACTGTCTTGCGCTGATCTGTAGTGCTGGGCCGAAATGTGCTACGGACAGCCTTCTTGGCATGAACGGAAGTTTCTCTGCTGCTGATGACAGCACATCATAACCAAGCGAAGTACGCATTTTGAAGATAATCAGTAGAGCTCTCAGGTCATGCAAAAAGATAGGCAGATAAGCACACACAAGGAAGGAGACCGCTCAAGGCCGTAAAGGAAACTCGCCGGTGAACAGTTGCCGCTGTCCTATGCAGACTGAAAACATCATCGCCATCGGAGCTTGAATCTGCTTCACCATCATCTTAAGGAATCATTAGTAACTAGAGTCCTCATAACTGAAGTGAGGGTGCAGCATGGTTTCGAGTACGACGCCATGGGAGTGACTTTCGGTAACTGCACAGTGAGACTGGCAGTGCCCCTTGCTTGGATTTGACGAGAAGCAAAACCGAAACTCTTGGAAACCGGTTGAAAATGCCAGGTCTACATGTTGGAGATATGGCGGACTTTCAGAAATACACTTTGGCGGAACAAACCGACTCATACTCCAAACCAAAGCTCGCTAATAAACAAATCATGCCATTTTCAGTTATCACCACTCAGCACTGTCGGACGGCAAAGCCGGCGATATAATTTAATTCTAGACTTGCTGGGAGTCATTTCACTACAAAACTTAGATGCTAGTGCAGCATAATCGTGAGCAGCATTCTTTTCTCTAGAGTGCAGCAGAAGGTGACAGCCATGCCTCTTCACTGCAACACTAGCACATTAGTTTGCAAGAAGGTCCGTCAAAAATCACATCGGCGCAGTGTGAAAATTTTAACTGATTCTGAAAGTTCAGTGCCTGTATTTACTACTGGATGGCCTTTTAAGGGGATAAACCACGGCTCCAAAACAACGAAATAGGCCATCTGAAGCACCGATCACTGGTGATCAATTTGAATAGGTGTGGTAATGAAAGAGTTAAGTAAGGATTACCAACACGCTTAACAGTCTGCACTTCTAGACGATTTTTGGTTAGGCGGCTCCTGCTTCTTGGCTTGGGAAGTTTCCATTTGACTAATTGGTGCAGGAGCCTGCTTAGGAAGGACAGCATAGGTTGGACTTGAGCATCCGTGCTGTGTACTTTTGTCGACTCTCGTTTTCTATATTTCTAAACATGCTCTCGCAGGCCACCGTGTATTCTTATGAAAGCATCTGCACATAACTGACACTGAATTCAAGCCCTAGTTCATACTCTCAGCTACAATAAATCTGCATGCTCCAGGCCTGTTGCCACCTTCAGCAGCCAGGAAGTTTGTTGTAGCCACAGTTTGTGTACATACTGCACCAATGTGAAATGGAATGTGTTTGGACACTGAACCCTGCAAGCACGGAAGTCAAAAACCTGCTCTCTGCTATTTGCTACATAGTTGTTGTGTTAATAAGAATCCCTCTCATGAAACCTTTCAGTGCAGCAAAAAACAGCATCAAAGGAAAATCTGGTATTCCCCTTCATACTGGCCCATAGTTTACCTGCACTAGCTCTGGCACTGAAGTCGCAGCTGGCAATCAAGACATGGGCTAACGCTAGATAGTATTATGCCAAGATGTTTACAACCAAGGGTGGTATTTTTGTGCTGTCACTTTCAGAGAGAGTTTCACCAGATTTTGTATGACTAGCGCCGGATGTCTTGGCAACATTCCTGGCACTTTGCAAAACACCAGCAACGCTGTCACTCATAGGCACATCTAGTGTTAGCCGCATGAAATCTAGCAACAGTGACTGTCGGAGAATACCGCACTAAGTGCTTTGCATTGTCCACTATGCCCGAGCCTGTTGAGTGGTTCTTAATTTACTGCCTTTACAGGCTACACAGTTATAGACATACACAAAATTAAACTTACCTCCGACCAAAGGTACAACAGCATTGACAAGGGCGCCATCTGTCAGGCAGGCAGACAACAGGTCCGCATCGTTCAGTGGCTTGCCTCCCTCAGCATATAGCCGCTGGTCCTCTGGCACAATACCCTCAGCTGTGTGAAGGTAGTTCTGCAGAAGAATAAACAATGAAAAAGGACTGAAATGCATCGACTATCTTCAAAATTAACAGCGCAAGTTAACAGCTGGCTGATGGGGCACGGGGTCGTAACACAAATCACTTCAGGAAGAGCAACAAGCAGCTATACCGAAGATATAACAGAGGCTTCATGCCCATTTGATATCTCGTTAAGTTTCACGTCATCCACACTTCTATTCAGCTTCATTGATAACACACACACATTTTACACAACACATTTCAAAAGAAACACTGCCTGCACCACTTCTACGTCTCCTTTACTGCTAAGTTTTTCGTTGAAAAGGGTGTTCTCAGGCCCGGAAGCACCCCCCTCCCCCCGCCATTTCAGGAAAACTATTTTTTCACATCACAGAATTCTTTGACTTCTTTCTCCGCCACATGTCTCTGATCGCACATTCTGAGTTTCTGCCGATTGCAACATGATCTACGCGGTAGTCATGGCCTAATAGTCGTTTCTTTTTTCGCATAAGCAGGCACACGGATAGCTAGGCAAGAAACACGGTACTAGTGATCGTTTTCGTGATGCCTACCTTCAGGAAGGCCACTGTCTCGTCGCCGGTCACTTCAACGGCGTGACTCTCCTGGCACTGGATGATTATCTTCATTTTCACCTGTTTTCTGCATAATGAAAAACGCACGATAAACAACGCTGCCTAGCTGCTACCGATATACCGGCGCGACAAACACAAAGCGCGTAGGCAGCCATACACTATCATCACATAGCGAACATTCATTCATGCAAAGTCCGGTCAGATGAAACGGGGTTTGTCCCATGTCCCAACTACCCGAAACTTCCTAGATTGAAAAGAACATTAACAAACTGGTGGATCGTAAGCGCAGCGGAATCATGACATTCAAGATTAAAAGTGAAAAAGTTCTGTTCACAACCTTAATTAAGCCGTCACTCGGGACGCTGGCAACTTAGCGACATCGGCACAGCGGTAAGACACTGACGTGACAGCGGAGGGTTTAGCAACCGTAAGCTGTGCTACATAAATAGCAAAAAAGAGGGCAACGGTACAAGGCAAGTCAAGCTGCCAAACGTCAATGCACTTGGCTTTACAAAGAAGGGCGTACATTGGCAAAATCAAATAGCGACGCGAAGAAACCATGCCGTTCCGATAAGCCTAACAAACCAACCGCAACATCAGGAAAATTTCTCAACGTCAAATCGCCAGATACATAGCACTGTCGTGTTATGACTATGCACGATGCATTACAGAGTATTTGTGTAAGTCATTTAGCTATTCCGAATATTTGTATATGCATCTATTAGCAACATACCTGGTATTCGCGACGAAGATCGTCAGTTCACCAGCGTGAATGAAGTGTAAAAGGTGGCGCCACGTGTTTTCAGAGCGCGCCACAATCGCTGCATTGTACCCAGACATAGGTAGCTGGTGCGACAAATCTAGCGAAATGGTTAAATATAACTTTTACGTGGCATTTTCATGGCAGTTCGCAGGTCACGAAGCCATATGCAGGCATTTTGTTTTCATCTAACGAATATGCGACTTTACAACACTTCGATGGATTTGCACATTAGCAATCGTTTTACATGTCATCCGAGATTACGGCGTAACGCTGATGCCATCATCATAACCTGCGCGTCAAAATCTCGGAGGTCATGCTTTTGGCATACAGCTGTGTTTCCGCTTTTAGAGAAGACAAGCGCAACGCAGTGTACCCGAGTTCGAATGCAAGTAACAACCTTAGATTAGAAAGGGTCTCGTAATGTGGGAGAAATGTCACATTCATCTCAGTAAAGCACTTTCGCTCGCGTTCCTGCTCACTAATGGGGAATTTTCACGCATAGTCGTTTGTTATATTGGTCAGTGACTGGTACGGGTTCAATGACCCTACGATCCGTCGTTATATGCTTAGCTGCTATAAAAATTAGCAGTCAATACTTCCTTCTTTGATTAGGGTTTAGCTTGTGAAATTATTGTTCTACCTGTCAATTTTTCTTTGTGCTTATACTATTATTTCCCTCTTCCTCTCTCCGCACACACACACAAGCACACATAAGAATGTTGATGTCAACCAACTGTGGGAGCAAGATAAAATCAGATATTGATTGTTTGTGCATCTAAGACGCCACCTACTATTCCTCTTTTACGGTAGCGCGGCTTATTGTTTATTCTATTATTTGAAATGGTGAATCGAAATATAAGAAATAATGAAAGAAAGAAAGATCGCATCCACGGTATCTTCTTTCGTCATGTCCCGAAGTTTGTTATGGCAGTAGTGGTATGGTATGGTATGGTATGGTATTCCTTATGCGATGGCGCACTCCCACTGTGGGGGATTGGCCAAGATTTGGATGAAATTAGGCTATCTTTATTAGAAACTGAAAATGGTAAAGCTAACTGGAGGAAATGAACAAAAATAAAAGGTTTAGGAATTCAAGACAATCTCTTTGTAGCAATTATAAAATCCTCCACGGTTGAGCAAATATCCCTGTGGCACTGTCCAAGAGAGGAGGCTCCTAGAGAAAGGATATTTATAATTGAAAAGCTCAAACCAAGCTTTGTAAATCTTGATTCTAGATTTTTTCTTAAAGAAGTGAAACGGCGGCAGAATAAGAAAAAATGATCTATTGTTTTATCTTCTCCACAGACTGGGCACAGAGGGGAGGGCACCAGACCAGCCCTGTGACGATAGAAGTTTAATTTTGGTATTCGACAATGTAATCGGGTAAAGATGACTTCAGTTTATCTGATGGCGACGAGGAACGTCGACCACCACCGCCGCAACAAGGGAATGTGCGAGACGAACCGCAGTTACCAGCACCACCACCACTACTGCTACTACGACAAAAACGGCAGCAGCAACAACGGCAACATCGACACGGCCGGCCGACGGCGGCGGCGCCCGCCTTCTCCATGGCAGTCGTAGATACAAAGGGAACGATCCGAGTCACGGCATCAGCGAGGCTGCCGTCGGCCGAAGCAGCGGACGAGATGGCCATAGCCCTCGCGGTACTCCACGGAGGTGCGGAGGATAACCTGATCATCAGCGACTCCAAATCAGCGGCCCGTTCGTGCTCGCACCACGGGCACCCGTCGCCCGGCTGGCAAGCCGCCCTCCTCAGCGAGGCACCCGAAGACCAGGAGTGGGCCGTCCAGCGGGCCAGGGCCGTTGCCGAGGATCTCGAAAGATTTTCCTCGGGCGATGGAACCCTGGCAGCCGAGCCCCGGGCACCAACATCAACAACCGTTGGACAAATAAAGTTTATTCCTATCCTATCCTCCTTATCTGGTGTGAAAAGAATTTTGAGGCCAAGGGAATAGGAGGTGTCGATATTCTGAAAAATTTGCTACAGCTGGGTTCAAAAAGTCTTGAGTAATTGTATATCTCCTGAATCTAGTAGCCGTCAGGTGAGCTATTGTAGGAAGTAATGGTAATACAGGGCCACTGAGGGCCGCTCTCGCGAGACTGTCAGCCATTTCGTTCATGACTAATCCTTTATGCCCAGGCACCCAGAGCAATCTAATTAAATTTATGTGGGCAGGCACTAGAAAATGATATGTACGTAAAAGGTTAGCGACACCATTTGCTGTGAGCGAGGAACATAAGGATAAAGAATCTGTTATAGTTACTACCGCCGATGTTGACAAATTTAATTTGCATAAGGCTAGGACCACAGCTAGAAATTCAGCCAAAAATACGGAATAAAAGTCCGGAATCCTGATTGCAAATGACCAGTTTAGAGCGGGAGAGAAAATGCCAATTCCAGATTTTTCTTCACACTGTGAGGCGTCTGTCGCAATGACCGTACTTGTAGATAAACTCAATAAATGGTACTGTAATAGGCCGTTTAATATATTATAAGAGAGATGTTTTGCATTATTTGGGTAGATGTCATCATATATAATTTGTAGGTTCTCTCGCACATCACAAATAGGCGGTACCTCTCAGAGACGTACATTTAAGGGATTTATCAATGTTTGTACGAAGACCACCTGTAGTGTATGAAAACGATGCCAGTGTACTCCGAAGAAAAGTGCAGGCTGGGAAATGAATATGTATTTCAATCTTGTAATAGGGGATTCATACACTTTCAAGACTGTTTGCACCGTCAGTAACCGAAATCTACACAATATTGAGGGCAACCTGACTTCTTGGTGTAATATGTCATTGGCAACATATTTCGGTAATCCGCAACACAGTCGTAGGGCTTCCCGCTCAAGTAGAACAAGGGGAAAGTTCATTTTTCTTTTTTTTTCTTTCTTCTGATGAGTACGTGTGCCTCCCAGTACGGCAAAGTACGCACGTTTAACCGCTTCGCGTGTGTCCCCTTGTCGAAACGTTGGCTCCAGCCTGAGACATATCCCTATATTCGACCTCTGTTAATTGATAGCTGAGTAAGCTGATTCGTTAGGGGCAGTATCACACTACGCACTTCGCTCAACGCCTTCAGTTGCTCACAGCAGCGGCAAGTTATCGTCATCACACGAAGTGGTTAATTATACGTGGCATAGGCGGAAAGTTTTCATTTTTCCGGGGAGGGGGCCCGACCAGCTTTCCGAATGCCAGAATGCCACACACACACACACACACACACACACACACACACACACACACACACACACACACACACACACACATATATATATATATATATATATATATATATATATATATATATATATATATATATATATATATATATATATATATATATAACATTTACAACCGAAATGAGGCCAAGCCGCATTCACTCGAAATAGAGAGAGAGAGAAGGATGCATAGAAAGGAAGGGAGGTTAACCAGAGGCAGTTCCGGTTGGTTACCCTGCACGGGGGGACGGGTTAAGGGGGATAAAAAGAGAAAGTGGAAGGGGGAGATAGAAGGAAATAGATACTGGAGACAAGCACGACCAAACCGCGTACACTACAGAGCGGTAGGGGGCGGCGTTCTTACAGTGTGTCGTGAAGCGCCGCAGACCGCAGGAACCATAATAACGCGAGTAAGGCCTTTAGCGTGGATGTTCTGAGGGAGTACTGACCTAAAGCTTTGAATTCTGATAGTGGAAGATTGTCCAACTGGTCCAGTACTCTGCACAGCACTTGCCTCTGGGCACTATATCGCGGGCAGACACAGATAATATGTGCGAGAGTCTCATCGATGTTGCATGTGGCGCACGTGGGGCTGTTGGCCATTCCAATAAGGAAGGCATACGAGTTGGTAAATGCAACGCCTAGCCACAGACGGTACAGCATGGTCTGTTCACGTCGTGGTAAGCCAGGCGGTAGGTGCATCCGTATGTCCGGAGACAACTAACGCAAACGACACATGGTGAAAGCATTCGAGTCCCACAGAGGCAAAGTACATTCACGGGACATCAGTCGCAGCCCAGTCGCAGCGTCTGTTCGCGAAAGCATAATCAAGACACGTTGACCACTTTCATGTGCAGGTCGGGCGGCTTCGTCGGCTTGGTCATTCCCGCTGATGCTGCAATGTCCTGGAAGCCAGTGAAAGATTATGTTGTGTACCTTGTCATGGCTACGGTGATACATGTGTCGAATTTCTTTTAACTTCACTAGAGAAAGACATGGCGAGGGGGAGAAAACAAAACACACCTTAAAACATTTGCACTGACGATGTGAATTCGCTTTTGTGGTGATAGGTTTTGTGGCAAAAAGAAAAAAAAATAATCCGTCCACTTTATCTACGCTAATTAAGACAACAGCTATCACAGCTTGTTTCCAACTAACACCAAACGCGACGTGTTAGTTCGGCCGAGGCGCGGCAGATAAGGCTCAGTGCAGCACTACAGTACCACATCTCACGTAATAGAAAATAGAGATGACGGTTGTCCAATCATCTCTGTATTACGCCTAAAAATGTAACAAAATCGTGACCATTATTTACACTTTAGATGAATAAAAGAATTACAGTGATGCATGCATGGTACTGGGAGCACGTGATGATGATGATGATGATGATGATGATGATGATGATGATGATGATACCCACGTCGTCGGCGCGTGTTTTATCACCCGATCGATGAGAATCATCGCCACCGTCACTGCCTGCTCTCGCGTGCCAGGAAAGAAGAAGACGGGCTTGTTCAAGCTACACCGTCCGTTTGGTTTCAGACTTCGACGAGCGAAGGCGACGACTTCCCACTTTTGGTCAGGATGCTACCGTCGCGTAAGTGGCCGCGGATCTCTTCCTACAGCGGTGTAAATTGGGACGGGGTGTTTTTTTTCTAGTTCTTTTTTTTTGGCAAAGCGGGACAACACTAATGTCCTACGTATGCCAACTCGATAGATAACGAGGGAACTAGTGGTTGGTCGATACTTGACTACAATTATGTCGCAGTTCACTAATGGGATGTGTCTTCTCGTGCAACCACATTTGAACTTTCGGTTAAGAGAGAAAGAGGGAGCTTTTTATTCAAAAGCAGGGATATTTGTCGGCGTATAAGTGTTCGCCTAGGTGCTTTTCTGTTAACGCTTAGCTTCACGTCACTCGCCGCGGTACCTTAGAGGTTATGGGCATAGCAGCATGGCGTCTCGCTTGTAGTGTGGTGATGTGGTGTGTGGGCTTTACAAGTTAGTTCTTTATTCTATATTGCGGGATGGTGTGGGTGTGGCCGATTTTGGCCGCGCAGGCGGCAGTTACGCAACCGAAGGATGATCCTGTTGAAGTTTCCGGCGGTATGCGGTTTTAAGCGGTCACGCCTGTTGCAGGAGTGTCACTCGACGAGGTTACGAGTTAGGAGCTCGAAGATCCGACTACCGATCGCCTAGAACACTTCGCTAATGAGAAAGGGGACCGGCAAGAGACGCAGCTTTGATCACTTCGACGGGTACTGAGAGGGTCTCGGGCCGGCAGCTCAACGAACACACGGTGAGGATTTCACTTCGCATACGTCTCTTGCGTGACCGTGAAGCGGTCGGTATATCGTTTTCCAAGAGCGAAGGAAATTACGTGTCCTAAATGCAGCCGCTGTGACCATTGCTTCGTCAGGAAGAGCTGTACTCGCGACTTGACCGGAGTCGTTCTATTGTTGACGCTCGAACTGACGCATGAGTTAGGAGCTCGAAGCTGTGGTCAGATTCCTCGTTGGTGTTCCGTAATTATCTTCGCACGGGTGCGGTATGTTGCAGAAGCCGCTGTCGCGATCTATCGCCGCGACGATAGATAGTTTTTCTTTTTTTTACAACTACTGATCCAGCTGTAGGGCACATGTAACCGACAAACGGAAGTCTCAGAAGAGCACCGGAGATTATAATAAAGCAGGCGGCGCAGGAACTTTAGGTCACCCAAGGGGCAGTGGGAGGATCAAAGCTCGAAGGAGAACGGTACGTGGTTGGGGCCGTCGAGGTCGGTGTGTGCCCAAGGAGTGTTCCCACGGACAGGTTCCCTGGCGCGCACAGCGGTGCCTCGCAAGGTCCAAATACATTAAAGGCATCTAATGAATACATTGATGCGCCAGAAAAGGAAGAATAAAGACTTGGGAGGGGGAGTACGACAGATTGAGCGCTGAACTTCAACTGATTTTACTCTTACAGCAGGGCAGGGAGAATGAACAAATGCGCATGCGTACATCAGTGTTGCCTAATGTACGCATGCATGAAGCATGTATGTGTTATATCGTGCATATTATTCAGTACGACAGAAATGAAGACATCCTCTGCGTTTATTCCATCTTCTTCCTCCCCCTCGGGCGGCTCCAAGCGCGCGCCTGCTCATGGCGCTGCGGTAGGCAGCGACGCCTTATATAACATATCCCCTCGTGAAAGAAAAAAAAAAAATTGTCCGTTACTTCCTGATGTAATCATGCAGCTTCTTTGGTGTCTTCTTGTTGCGGGCGCTTCTCCTCACGCGCTCTTCGCAACTTGGCAAATTACCTGAAGCTTTTTGCGTGCGCCCTGCAGCAGGTGGTTCAGGAATCAGGGGTGCCTTATCTGCGCTTGATGTGCCAGGTTGTGATGAATTGCTTACAGCCGCACTAGTTGAGTGATCGGATGCCGGTGACCAGGTCATGACAGCAGTGGTACCTAATTTCATTCTGCTGATAGCTTCAGGGTGAACGGCCGCTAATTTGGAAGCATTGCACACCCGCCCATCCTCCGATAGGTAAGAGGCGGGTCCGCGCTTTCCAATAATTTTCTTGGGCGCAGAAAACTGTGAAGATAACTTCCCATGAACTGCAGGTAATTTAACCCGCACGTAGTCACCCACGGCGAAGTTGGGTTCCTTGGCACCGCGTTTTTGATCGGTGTAGCGCTTCGACGTCAGTTGCTTGTTCTTGATGCGCTCTCTCAACTGCTGTAGTGCTTTTGAAGGGTCATCGGTGAAACATCTGTCAGGAAATCCCACAATGTCAAGTCTGGTGCGAGGTTGGCGTCCATGAAGAAGAATAGCGGGTGCAACACCAGTAGTCGCATGAGGCGTACAGCGATATGTTTGTAGGTAATCGAACATCGCTGTTCTTATCTCACGACGTTCTAACAGGGCTAATTGAATATAGGACTTTAATACCCTGTTAAATCTTTCCACTAAGCCGTTAGCTTGCGGGTAATACACAGAAGAGTAGTAATGGGCGATTCCGCGCTCTGTCAGAAAATCTTCAAAACTCGCTGAAGAAAATTGCGGTCCATGGTCGGATACGACACCACGTGGATATCCTTCTCTTGCGAAAAGTTCAAGTAATTTGGTCACTGTAGACGTGGTCGCATCGCGTACGAAAGTCACCTCTGGCCACTTGCTGTGATAATCAATAAGCGTAATGGCAAATCGACAGTCAGCTGGAGCTTGCGTGAAAGGTCCCACAATGTCGATAGCAACTTTGTCCCAGGCTTTCTCGGGAAAAGTCACGGGTTGCATTGGTGCTGCAGATGTACGCGCTGATTTGTCACATGACTGGCAGGCTACACATGTGCGTACAAGTTCTTCAATGTGATTATCCATGCACGGCCACCAATATGACTCCCTAAGACGAGCTTTGGTACGACTAATTCCTGGGTGTGACTCATGAGCCAGATCCATAAGACGGCGGGTCAAAGCGGAAGGCACGACAATCCTGTCACCCCGGCAAAGAATGTCGCTAACAACAGAGAGTTCAGATCGCACGTGAAAGTAAGGTAGCAGCTCTTTTGACAAGGATTTCTTGTCAGGCAAAGAAGTAGTGTGAAACTGCTTAACTTGAGAGATAGCCTGATCGGCGGCACTTGCTTCTTGAAGCTCTTGCATGGTAACTACTGGGGACAAGAGACATATAAATTCTTCTTCGGGTGCATCCTGGATGAAACTCTGTACGGGCAGCCGGGAGAGTGCGTCAGCCACGACATTTTCGCTACCCTTCCTGTATTCCATGGTGTAGTTGTAGCACAGCAACCGTGATGACCAGCGCGCAATCCTTAACGGACGGTGACCTGTGCCTTTCGTTGAGAGGAGCGTAACCAAAGCAGCGTGGTCTGTCCGCAAGGTGAAAGGTCGGCCCCACAGGTAAACGTGCCAGTGCTCGCAAGCCCAGACGCAGGCAAGGGCCTCACGTTCACCGACGGAGTACTTCCGTTCATGCGGTTGAAGAGTGCGTGAGGCGAACGCGACAGTTTGCAGTGATGTTCCGTTATCCTGCTGCAGTACAGCACCTAATCCGTATCCCGAGGCATCAGTTGTAACGTACACGGGTAACTCAGGATCAAAAAGGTGAAGAACTTCGCAAGATGTTATCAACGTTTTCAGCTGCTCCAAGCCGGTTTGGGCTGCCGCAGTCCAAGCGAAAGGCGCGTTTCCTCGAAGCAAAACACGCATTGGCTCCACAACATCAGAAAAATGCGGGATGAACTTGGAGTAGAAGCCTGCGAGGCCCAGCAGCGAGCGAAGTTCATTAATATTTGTAGGTGATGGTGCCTTGGTTATCGCCTCGATAGATGACATCAGTGGGAATAACCCTTTTGCGCTGACAACATGGCCCAGGAAAGTCAACTCAGTGACGTCAAAAACACATTTATAGTTGAGCCTGAGACCAGCGTCAGAGAGCCGTTTCAAAACAGTGCGCAAATTGACCAAGTGATCCTCTCTGGAGCGTCCGTACACGATTATGTCGTCAATGTAGAACAAGACGCATTTGCATCCTTGGAGAATCATGTGCATCATCTTCTGAAGCGCTGACGGTGCCAATGCCAGTCCGAAGCACACCCTCTTAAAGCGAAATAGTCCGTCGTGCGTTATAAACGTCGTGAGATCACGACTCTCTGGACTTAGTGGTAACTGGTGGTATGCAGAAGCTAAATCTAGCTTGGAGAATCGCTGTGCACCAGCCAAGCTGTTCAAAAGTTCCTCAGTTTGTGGCAGGGGAAAACTGTCCACTACTATAGCTTTGTTTGGCTCTCGTAGGTCTACGCACATGCGAATCGAGCCATCCTTTTTCTGGCTACGACAATTGGCGAGACCCACTCTGAAGAATCGACGCGCTCAATGATGTCCTGAGCTTCTAATTTTTGTAGTTCTGCCGAGACTTGCTCACGAATGACGAGTGGTAGTCGTCTCAGTTTGCTGGCCACTGGTTGCGCAGATGCGCGAACTCTGACCTTGTGAGTGAAACCTTTGACAGTTCCTAGCTGCTTTTCAAACAAGTGCTCGAACTCGGAACGTAATTCAGGAGGGAGCACAGGAGTTTCTTGCGTCATTAGCAGACACCTGAGAGGTGACCCTTGAATCTTCATATCCAGAGCCGCGATGCCATCTAAACCAAGAATTGTTGTTCCTCCCGACACAACGTACAGAAGGACAGAAGCGCATCGGCCATGAAATGAAACTGGAGCAATGAAACATCCTTTTATAGGAATGGCCGACTTAGAATAATCGAGCAGCTGGACGGAGGTTGATGTCAGAGGAAATACAGTATCGAAATGACGTCGGTAAAGTTCTTCGGCTAGGATTGAAACCGATGATCCAGTGTCAATCAGGAACGATACGGAAATTCCTGCAATTTCCAACACTGCATAAATGCCCTTCTTACGGCTCCAGATGTGACAAACACTTATGTGATCGTCCGTGTCAGCTGTATCTGCGTCGCCTTCTGTGACATGCTGAATTTTCTTGTCAGACTTTCCGGAAGACTTGCACACCTTTTCCAGATGGCCAGTCTTTCCACATCTGCGGCACTTATGTGTCTTAGCTTTGCAGTGAGGGCTATTCGCCAGATGGCCCAAATAGCCACAACGATAACATTCTTGCTCTTTCAGAGCTCGACGACTTTCAGTTGGCGTCTTATAGCACGTGCACGTGCCACAGTGCTTTTCTCGCATATTTGACGTGTTTGTGTTTGCAACGTGATGCACTTGTGCTTCATGTCGTGCAAGTTCTGTCGCTTCTCTAGTCGCCTGATCATGCTGTCTCGCAATGGTAAGGGCCCGAGAAAGCGTAAGAGACTCTTCCAGTAAAAGACGTTCACGCAAGTATTCGCTATTAGTTTTTTCTATAAGCTGGTCGCGCATCATGTCGTCCGCCAAGTCACCGAAGTTGCAAGCTCCTACGAGACCTCGTAGCGCGGTGACGTAATCGAGCGCAGTCTCACCTGGGGCTTGTGCACGCCGACGGAAACGGTGACGCGCTGCGGTGACATTGACAGAGCTCTTGTAGTGACTTTCAAGTGTCGCAACAGCGCAGTCAAACTCATCTGGGGCAGGAGTCGTCAACGTCCCTCCGGTGGCGCTCGAAGCCAAAAAGCGCGGATCGTGCTCTGACGTGAGGGTCTGGAAGATGCGTTGTCCTTCCAAGCCCAGGCAGTTGAGCAGAATCGCCTTCCGACGCAAGGCAGGTAGGTCGGAGGCGCCCGACGCCACCATGTAGTTCTTGAACGCTTGAATCCATTGCTCCCATGGGATGACTGGGTTTCCAGGTGAGGACAGGAATGGGGGTGGCGGATGTAGCCCCGAAATACTCATCGTAGAGGATGATATGCAGCAAACGACGGCACAGATGAAGGGGAAGCCGGTAGCACATGGGTTGTTAAATCCTCGTCGCCAATTATGTTATATCGTGCATATTATTCAGTACGACAGAAATGAAGACATCCTCTGCGTTTATTCCATCTTCTTCCTCCCCCTCGGGCGGCTCCAAGCGCGCGCCTGCTCATGGCGCTGCGGTAGGCAGCGACGCCTTATATAACAGTATGTACGCATGAAGGCATTAAGCTTGACTCCTGTCCGTTCCGCTCAGGACAATGGCACACGGTGTCGTATGCGCGCAGCTGCTCTTGTGCGTGCGTTCAAAGCTTATGCCAGTTGCTGCGACAAGCCGTGCTCCGGCAGGGCCGATTGATGATGATGATGACGGTGATGATGATGATGATGAAGCCTCAGTTAATGCCGATAGAAGGGATGGTGTGCGTGCTTCGCGCGTCCATCTGGCTTCGTCGTCTTTTGCGCTGCTAACTGCGCGTGTAGACCGCGGGGTGAGCATGCGCGTCGAGGGGCCCGCGGGGCTCGCGCTCGCCTCGAGCGCCCGACCTACCAGCTTTCGTCTGACGTGGCCATCGAACGAGTGTGGAAGCGTCCTTTTGATTGGGGGCCCTCACTCACACTGGCTGCGTCGGCTGCTCCAGGTTGCAGGCGAAATCCGAGGAGAGTGCGGAGATCTGACTACCGATCGCCTAGAACACTTCGCTAATGAGAACGGGGACCAGCAAGAGACGCAGCTTTGATCACTTCGACGGGTACTGAGAGCGTCTCGGGCCGGCAGCTCAACGAACACACGGTGAGGATTTCTCTCCGCATACGTCTCTTGCGTGACCTTGAAGGCGATCAGTATATCGTTTTCCAAGAGCGAAGGAAATTACGTGTCCTAAATGCAGCCGCTGTGACTGCCGCTTCGTCAGGAAGAGCTATACTCGCGACTTGACCGGAGTCGTTCTATTGTTGACGCTCGAATTGACGCATGAGACGCCGTAAACGTGGCGTCTTCTGTGCAACCCGGTTGGTAGTTATGCTACCATGTGCTCTTGCGTGACCATGAAGGCGGTCAGTATATCGTTTTCCAAGAGCGAAGGAAATTACGTGTCCAAAATGCAGCCGCTGTGACTGCCGCTTCGTCAGGAAGAGCTATACTCGCGACTTGACCGGAGTCGTTCTATTGTTGACGCTCGAATTGACGCATGAGGCGCCGTAAACGTGGCGTCTTCTGTGCAACCCGGTTGGTAGTTATGCTACCATGTGCTCTTGCGTGACCATGAAGGCGGTCAGTATATCGTTTTCCAAGAGCGAAGGAAATTACGTGTCCTAAATGCAGCCGCTGTGACTGCCGCTTCGTCAGGAAGAGCTATACTCGCGACTTGACCGGAGTCGTTCTATTGTTGACGCTCGAATTGACGCATGAGACGCCGTAAGCGTGGCGTATTCTGTGCAACCCGGTTGGTAGTTATGCTACCATGTGCTCTTGCGTGACCATGAAGGCGGTCAGTATATCGTTTTCCAAGAGCGAAGGAAATTACGTGTCCAAAATGCAGCCGCTGTGACTGCCGCTTCGTCAGGAAGAGCTATACTCGCGACTTGACCGGAGTCGTTCTATTGTTGACGCTCGAATTGACGCATGAGGCGCCGTAAACGTGGCGTCTTCTGTGCAACCCGGTTGGTAGTTATGCTACCATGTGCTCTTGCGTGACCATGAAGGCGGTCAGTATATCGTTTTCCAAGAGCGAAGGAAATTACGTGTCCTAAATGCAGCCGCTGTGACTGCCGCTTCGTCAGGAAGAGCTATACTCGCGACATGACCGGAGTCGTTCTATTGTTGACGCTCGAATTGACGCATGAGACGCCGTAAACGTGGCGTCTTCTGTGCAACCCGGTTGGTAGTTATGCTACCATGTGCTCTTGCGTGACCATGAAGGCGGTCAGTATATCGTTTTCCAAGAGCGAAGGAAATTACGTGTCCAAAATGCAGCCGCTGTGACTGCCGCTTCGTCAGGAAGAGCTATACTCGCGACTTGACCGGAGTCGTTCTATTGTTGACGCTCGAATTGACGCATGAGGCGCCGTAAACGTGGCGTCTTCTGTGCAACCCGGTTGGTAGTTATGCTACCATGTGCTCTTGCGTGACCATGAAGGCGGTCAGTATATCGTTTTCCAAGAGCGAAGGAAATTACGTGTCCAAAATGCAGCCGCTGTGACTGCCGCTTCGTCAGGAAGAGCTATACTCGCGACTTGACCGGAGTCGTTCTATTGTTGACGCTCGAATTGACGCATGAGGCGCCGTAAACGTGGCGTCTTCTGTGCAACCCGGTTGGTAGTTATGCTACCATGTGCTCTTGCGTGACCATGAAGGCGGTCAGTATATCGTTTTCCAAGAGCGAAGGAAATTACGTGTCCAAAATGCAGCCGCTGTGACTGCCGCTTCGTCAGGAAGAGCTATACTCGCGACTTGACCGGAGTCGTTCTATTGTTGACGCTCGAATTGACGCATGAGGCGCCGTAAACGTGGCGTCTTCTGTGCGACCCGGTTGGTAGTTATGCTACCATGTGCTCTTGCGTGACCATGAAGGCGGTCAGTATATCGTTTTCCAAGAGCGAAGGAAATTACGTGTCCTAAATGCAGCCGCTGTGACTGCCGCTTCGTCAGGAAGAGCTATACTCGCGACTTGACCGGAGTCGTTCTATTGTTGACGCTCGAACTGACGCATGAGACGCCGTAAACGTGGCGTCTTCTGCGCAACCCGGTTAGTAGTTATGCTACCATGTGTCTTTGTTTAAGCTGAATAATTAGGACGATAATGAATTTGGAGGTGTTTTGTTTATGTTGGGGAGAAACTAAAACGGGTATGTATAGGCAGCCCTAGTCAAGCTACATAAGTTCAGTGCTGGGTCATATGGCTGGGTTCTAAAGGAAGTAAGACAAAATGAATTCGCGTAAAATATTTGCTTTGGCAAGAGTCGAACGTGCGGGCAAGGCATATTTCGATTCCGATAATGGGGATATGGAGTATGGACGCCTCCAATACCCGTTGCGTCCAAATTGGTTGTCGCGCATACTGACGCCACAGTTTTCCGCGCCAG
The DNA here is from genome assembly GCF_050947875.1 of Dermacentor variabilis. NCBI lineage: Eukaryota > Metazoa > Arthropoda > Arachnida > Ixodida > Ixodidae > Dermacentor > Dermacentor variabilis. Next base: position 166,994,318 of record NC_134573.1, on the reverse strand, counting down.
TGTAAGTTTTACAAGAGCGCCACTTACCGCGGTTAAACTTAGCAGCGGTGTCTCTTTTAACAAAGTTTAACGTCAACCGCAGTCTTCCGCAGCTACACGCGCACTCCCATTCACGGTTCACGGCGTCGATGAGACGCAAATTCAAGTTCACCTGGAATTCTAAGACAATGCCGCACTAACGCAAAAATGTCACCCTAGTTTGGCACGAAATGAGCATGGCGTGAAGAGCAGGCACGGAACGCCAGAAAACTTGCCAGAAGCTTCGGAGTCCTTGCTAGGCGCACATCAATCTGCGCTCGGAAAAGCGCGCGCAAGCACGTAGCGAGCCGCGCCAATCCAATCCAGAAGGCAAAGGAGGAGGTGGCGTAATAGGTGATGCCAAGTTAGGTAGATATAAAGACGCTGCGCATTTTACACTTTGCATTCATTCGCAGCCACCTAACGTATTATATAGACTTCTTGGGGTGCGACTTGCAAAACTTATCTTGAACCGATCCGCCACCTACAGAAACGAGCGTTGAGAATAGTCACTCAAGCCTTGATGAATCTAGTCAGACTTTATTTAATCCAATGAATATACTGTCTTATGATACACGAATTCATAATTGATACATGTGTTTTTAGCCTTGTCAAAAATAACCTACCGTTTCATCTGTCTATATTTTGCTCATCCACTCGTGGGACCAGAAATGGAACGTTCAGAAATTTTAATCTTCTTCCTACTAGGAATATTTACGGTCAGCGTTTTATTGAGTTTACTGAGCCCAAAGTTGGGAATAAACTACTAGTAGAAATAGACAGGCGAGCACTTTTTCTTCGGCGCTTAATAAATACTATCTTGGCCTTAATTTTTTATTCTAATGTTATTCTTCATGTTCCTGAATTACCGATAATGTGGTGATGTTGTGTCTACCCTTACACATTGTCATATCAACCATATGGTAGTACATTCTGTAATTTATTCTGATGCTAACTTATAAATATTTATAAGTCTTTCTTACTACTTCACTGAGCCCTATTATATCCCATTTACTTCCCTCTAATTCCTCCGATAGCACTGCTAGACTCGCCTCACTAGATAAAGTTCTAGCGTTAAACGTTGCCAGGTTCATATTCCAATGGCGGCCTGTCCGGAGCCAGCGATTCTTAGCACCCTCTGCTGCGTCGCAGGTCTTACCGCCGCCGTGGTCAGTTGCTTCGCAGCTGCTGGGGACTGAGGGCCGTGTTGTGTTCATAGGAGGTTGTGGCCAAGTACTGCACCAGAGTGGCCAATCCTGCTCTGGTGAGGGAGTGCGTTACCGGTTCTGGTCACCGGGATCAGGCCACACTCCAGGCCTGTTTGTGCAATTTTATCAACACGCGGATTTTTTTTTAATCCGGTGGAAAATTGCCGGCACCGGGATTCGAACCACGGACCTCTTGCACGCGAGGCGGGTGTTCTACCTCTACGCCACCGCTGCCCCTTCTTACTACAGCTTGCAAATATTCGCGGTAATTTGACGTTCCGATAGTTGAAGTGTTTCTGTTTATGTTTGTTGGTTAAACGGCGTACCTGCGAATTATATAAAACGTGTTACTTTAGCTTCTGCTACGTTTAATTATATGTTCGAACAATCTTTCAAGTGAAAATAATACGTGTGCGTGTATGATGGTCTTATTTCTGTAATGTATTTATGCTGTAACTACATCTTATAGTGGTAGTACCGGTATTCGCTTTACTGTTACTCTTTCACTGGACCCACAACTAGCCTTTGGCTATGGGTCTAACCAATTTGGGAAACACTGTATAAAAAAAGAAAAAGAAACTTGAAAAGAATGCTATACATGATTATACTCCGTTCAATACATAGCAGTCAACGCTGTGGATGCTATAGAGACTTTATGCACTGGCTTCGTTTGCGCTTGGTTATAGTTCAATGTTTTTTTTTTTACCGCAATTGTGCGCAACTGTTGTTTATATATGCTCAGTATCTAATGAGACAAGTTGGAATCCTTAGAAACAAACACACTGTGGTATACGGCTGGCAACTTAGCTCGATCACGATGCTTTTTCTTTATTTCCTTTATTTCTTTCTGGCCAACTCAGAGGAAGCTTGTTCGAGGGCGCTGCTTTATGATGCGGGTGGCAGTGCAGTCACGTGGTATTTTTTTTTTTCATATATCGCACGGTTTATTTATCATCGGAAAAAATTAGTACCTAATAAGTACGTCGCTGAAAATAGCGCAATTAGATGTCCCTTGGCTGTGCCTACAAATTCCTAACACTTCGATAATTAGGATGTTACTTCTCGAGTTAGAAAATTATTTACAAGTACCTAAATGAATCTCAGTAATGAAAAAATTACTGGCAGCTACTCTACTGTACCTGATACAAAATGCACTAGGTTTTCTTCGAGTAACTCAATTGCTCTTTTTTTTAATTAAGTGCATGATAGTTAACTGGGACACCGTGTATATATTTATGACCTCTGCGTGCAAGTGATGTTTCCATTCCTAATAAATGTTGTAAATTATGAGAAGTTTTTTTTTTCATGAGTCGTTAGCATTGCTTAATAGAAAGAGAAGCAATACTGAGACACATATCATTCACGTGCATTTCACACGCCGTTGATGAAAGACTCTGCCGAAGGGGTCACTGAAGTCTGGAGGTTTTTTTCAGGGTCAAAAAAGCACGCAAAGCAATTTGAAACGAGGTGAACATACAGCAACATATTAATTCTGTATGCATAGGCTATCCATACCCTTAAAAATAACTTTTAATTGGCTACCTCCTTCTATTTCAAATAATATAGTAAACTTTGTCCTGTGTGTGTATTTAAATATACTGTATATATGCATGGTACACACAGTGGAAGTTTCAAACAATGCATGTTGAAATGAAAAAAAAAAATACGGATGAGGCAGCCGCTGCTAGTGCTTCTAATGCGCATGTTCTGCTATTGTCAGGATTTCCAGAAATAATGCGAAAGTAAGAATTAAAAGCCGTGCACGTCTGGCACCAAAAATTATGCAGTAAGCTATTAGCCACAATCAAATTGTAAGTGAAAAGGTCGAGGCAAATCAACATAAATCTCAAATGATGTGGGTGAATGACACGTTAGGGGGGGGTCGGCATCGCCGGGAGGAAGCTAGGACCCCCCCCCCCCCCCCGGAAAACTCCGGAGGGGGCTCGGGACCCGGAGGTCCCCCGTAGTCGGCGCCTACGATACGTGCTTTGCCTTACTGGGAGGCACACGTACTCCATCAACAAAAATAAAAATAAATTAAAAGAAAGTATAAAATAAATAAATAATAATAAAGAAAAACTAGCAGTACTGCCATAACAATCTTCTGGATAAAACGAAAGAAGCCATTGATGCGAAGTTGAGGGCACAAAGAGGTTTTGTTTGTGTCTTCCTTCCTTCCTTCCTTCCTTCCTTCCTTCCTTCCTTCCTTTCTGTCTACCTTTCGATTTACCATTTCAAATAATAGAAAAAGCAACAACATCGTGCACAGTTATATAAAGATTAGTTGTGTTTAAATTTAACGGTCTCACTCGTCGCCGCACTAACGTAAAAAAAAAATGAATAGGTGTCTTAAAACGTTGGTTTCATTGGTAATCACTTTGTCTCCGTCTTCCTGTGAACTTCTGCCTTGTTTGGATTCTTACGACATCAAGCGTCTTGAACTTTGCGCGAAAGTTGCCGTGCAGGAAGAGAAAGAAACAAGTAATCAATAATTCAAAAAAATGAATCAAAGGTGCTTATTAAAGTGCCCAGGAAATGCGCAAAAGTTGCTGTGCAGAAAGAGAAAGAAAAAAGTAATCAGCCAATCAATTAAAGGTGCTTAATAATGTGCCCAGGAACAACCTCGAGGGTCTTGGTGCTGGCGCAGTACTGCTACTACTACTACTACTACTACTACTACTACTACTACTACTACTACTACTACTACTACTACTACTATTACTACTACTACTACTACTACTAATAATAATAATAATGTTTATTGCTACCCAAAAATGCAGAACAACACGAACAGGCCGGTCTAAGCCTCAGTCGGCTTGTAGGAGTGTGCCTATAAACATGATACATATGGTGAATGAAATAGACATTGATGAGACACGAAGAACAAATAATAATAATAAGAACGACAAGGCATATAAATATGGTGTTTACCTGTACACGCGCTCATTCATTCATTCATTCATTCATTCATTCATTCATTCATTCATTCATTCATTCATTCATTCATTCATTTATTGATACCGTCAGCCTTTCTCAGGCTATTACAGGAGTGGAAAATCTAATAAATTCACATTCTAAACAAGGTACATTTCACAACTACGATATCGACACAAAAGACAAAGGAAGAATCAAACAGTAGATAAGAAAACGCATGCAAGTGCTGAGGCACAACTATTACATTGGTGTACTACGGTCCAGGTAAGAATTCAGGCATTCTAGAAAGGCATCGAGGGAGTTAATATTACAATGGAATCAGGCATCATGTTCCATTCTTTAATAACACGAGGAAAGAAACTGTACTTAAAACAATCGTTATAAGAACGCGGCACAGGAATGTACATGGAATGGCGATGTCTTGATGTCTCATTAGGGTGTATTGTAAAATATGGTGATGTGATGATATTCAAGTGGCCATGAATTAAAAGGTAAAGAAACTTCAGCCTATCTACCTTCGTGCAGTATTTTAAACTTTTAAGGTTTGCTAATTTACATAATTCGGTTGGTGAATCAGTTCGGCGATATTTATTGAAAATATAACGGGAAGCAAGTTTCTGAACTTTCTCAATTTTTAATTTGTTAGACGCAGTGTAAGGATCCCAAACAATTTTGCCATATTCAATTACAGGTTTTACAAGGGTGTTATAAGTGAGTGCTTTTACGTCGGGAGTTGCATTACGGATTTTGCGTCTTAGTGCCCAAATTGCTTTGCGTGCCTTGGAGCATACATTATCTAAGTGTGTATTCCAGTATAGGTCAGAAGTGAAGGTTAAGCCGAGATACTTATGCTGATGGACTCCATTAACTGGTTTGCCTGCAATGGAGTAAGGGTATATCATTATATTTTTCTTTCTAGTAACAGACATAATTACGGATTTGTCAGAGTTAATCCCCATCTGCCACTTAGCGCACCAATGTTCTATTGCATGCAGATTAACGTTCAGTTCTTCTTGATCAGTTGGGGTTTTAATTGCTTTGTATACGACACAGTCATCAGCGAAAAGTCTGATTGGGACCGTGATAGCTTTTGGGAGGTCATTTATGAAAACCAAAAATAAAAGGGGGCCCAAGACACTTCCCTGTGGAACACCTGAAACCACAGGGGAAGACGACGATTGAAAACCTTCGAGGTGTACAAACTGTTCACGGGAGGTGAGGTAGGAAGAAAACCAGTGTGTTATTTCGGAGTTCCTGAATATAGCATTAATCTTTAGCGGCAACTTTGGATGGGATACCTTATCGAATGCTTTTGAAAAGTCCAAGAATAATATGTCAGTTTGGCCACGGCTGTTTATTCCCTCGGAAAGATCGTGAACGGTTTCTATGAGCTGGGCAATTGTAGAAAGGCCTTTTCGGAACCCATGTTGAGAAGGATGAAGTATGTTATTATTTTCAAGATATTCCATAAGGTGTTTAAATACAATATGCTCAAGCAATTTAGAACATGTACAAAGGAGAGAAATTGGTCGGAAATTATTGACAACCGATGTAGAGCCACTCTTATGGACCGGAATAACTTTGGCATATTTCCAAGCGGACGGGAAAGAACTCGAGGTAATGGATACGTGAAAAATTTTTGAGGTATTTGGCAACCCACTCTGCATATCTAAGCAGGAATTAATTGGGGATTCCATCAGGGCCTGGGCTTTTCTTTACAGACAATTGAAGCAGCAAGTTAAGCACTCCTTGCTCTGTGACTTCTAAGTCTTGAACTGAGGGCAGCCAGGCGCGTCTGCTACTTTTGGTGACAAGCCGTCGTCAGAAGTGAAGACGGATGAAAAAATCGAGTTAAGGTTTTCAGCTCTTTCTGCATTCTTTTGTCTCCATTTTTTCGAGGCTTTGAAGGAATAACATAGCGCCAAAATTTGGTAGGTGCCTCTATTAAAAATGTTTTTAGTGTTACATTGCAGAACTTGTCCTTAGACACCTTGACAAGATGCTTGAGTTGCTTACTCATTTGGCTAATGGCACTGCTATCGCCAGGAACAGACTTAATCCTGTTTGCCCTCCGTTTTCTTTTTAATTTCCGCTTCATGTGTATGATTTCTCTTGTTATCCAGGGATTCTTCCTTGTACATAATGAAAGCTTGGGAATAAAGTGCGTAGTACAATGTTCCACCATGTTTGAAAAGTAGGCCCATAATTTGTCTACGGTAGCACCATTATCGGCAAGATGCATAAAATCATCAAATGAACCCTCGAGGCATTCCAACACACCAACGTCTTCAGCGGCTGCAAAGTTTAGAAACGTCTTACGTTTACTATGCGAACGATCTGGCACCATATCTAAAACCATTATTACAATTTTGTGATCAGATATACCTTCGCAGGGTTCGCAATCACAAAGATGTGGTAGCAGTTCTGAGGATATAAAGACTAGGTCTAGAAGTGATGATGTTGTTTCGCATACTCTGGTGTAACCTTCTACAACTTGAGTTAGGTTATAACAAAATGCAAGCTCAATTAGTTCTTCACAGTTAGGCATATTCGTTGCACTAAAGGAGAGTGTATTCCAGTCAATTCCGGGCAAGTTAAAATCACCTAAAAGTAGGATTGAGTCGTCCTGTTTTAAATTCCTGTTCATGAAATTTCTTAAGCTAACAAGCATGTCTACAGGGGAGTTTGGGGCTCTGTACACACCACCTACTATCACCGAGCGGTTGTTTAACCTAACTTTTATCCATACTGATTCAATGTTACTTGGACCATCTAAAACAGAAAATACTATACCGCTTTTGACCATTATTGCCACTCCACCCCCTCTTTCTATCCGATCTCTTCTTACTATTAAATAATTTGGCGGCGTGACTTCCTCGTCCGATACATCCTGATGAAGCCAAGTTTCAGTTATTAATAGTATATGTGGTTCGTGTTCCAAGATAATGCTTTGTTTACAATGCTTCTGGCGTTTATATTTATCGCCTTATAGCCTGCGTTGGGACAATTATTGAGTCACACTTGATCGTTTTCTGCAGGGGTATGACACTTCACTCTCTGAGCGGTTACTTCATCCCAAATGTAAAGATCGTCGCCAATTTTAACCTTATCGAAAAGTAATTTAACTTTCAGGCCATTGCTCCTCTCCACATCTGACGAATTCCACAGCTTTTTGCGGATATCAACAACTCTTTTAGAATAGTCTTCTGATATGCTTGTTTGACTACCTTTGAGCTTGTGGCAGTTCTGTATAATTTTCATCTTATCTCTAAAATTATTTAGCTTCAAAATAACAGGACGGTCCTTGCCCGGCGTTTTCTTTCCTAGTCTATGAATTCTTTCGATAGAGTTAAGTTTGTGTCCGAGTTTTTCTCCGAATATATTGTCATTTACCTTCTTCAGCAAGATCTCTTCAGATTCGCGCCCTTCCTCTTTTACACCTCGAATTATGAGGTTGTTGCGACGAGATCGGTTTTTTAAATCGTCAAGCTGCGTGAAGATACTATTCATTGTCAAGCCGTGACCTTCCGTAGCAGTTTCTAAGTCGTCAAGCCTTTTGTGTGTTCCGTCAAGGCTCTGCAGTTTGTTTTCAATAGCCTGAAGCCAGGTTTGTATTTCAAGAATGCGTGACTCAGACAATGTTTGGTTTTGCTGAATTTCCGATATTTTGGACAAAATTTCTTTCTGCAACAGGGCCACATTTTTTCAGTAACAGGGTCGGGATTGGCTTCAATGTCTCCAGACAACTTGAGTAAAAGAAGTGAAATCGAAAAACAGTCATGAAAAACCCGTGGACACGGCAGCACTAGTACACAAGGGTTATCACTACGGAAGCCATACTTTTCATCACCAACCTGCACAGGTAGAGGTACGTTTGGTGACATTGTCACGGCCGTGCCGCCGTGTCCACTGAAGCAGGAGCTTGCAGGAGCGCCTTTATATGCACTGGTCTTGCTGCTCCGTGATGGTGTGGTGATGTCAGCGTGCCCGAAGATAGTGCGCCGTAGTCCTTATCCACGTGTGGGAGGCGGAAAATGTCGAAGCCGGATGAAGATGCGCAGAACGAGCTGTATCCATGGGGCCATTGCGCAGCGTTGATTCCGTCAAGGTGCAGGCAGCATCCTTCAGTAGGGAACGATGCCGATCCGCCAGAAACGAAGAGCAAGCAGCCAGCGAAAACCTGCACAGGTAGAGGTACGTTTGGTGACATTGTGACGGCCGTGCCGCCGTGTCCACAGTACAGAACTTTGTCTTTGACCTCTTAACTCAACATTTAAAGTTTATATTGTGGGGTTGCGCGACTCTCACGCGTCCCCTGATATGTTGTTTTCCCGCATAGCTCCCGTCTCCTGTAATCCGCCTTCGCCGCGTGGTTTTACAGCGGCGGCAGTCGGTATGCTTGCAGGGTAGCACGAGAGATGGCGCGAGTGTTTCGCTGCTAGCGCCACCTAACGGCGGGGTTAGTCGGGCTCGACAGGGAGGAGGCTCCGAATCGGCAGGCGGCGCGGACGTTTCGCGCGTGCGCCGGTCCATGCTTCTGCGAGACCGTCTCGCGAGGCCTACCCTGGAATGGACAAACACAATCGTTGGAACGCACCACCGTTCGCGTGACCGTACGCGCGAACGACCAGGAGTTAGTGTCTACATATTCGTTCGCTATCCGGTCGAAGTGAGTCGGACTTCCGCAATTCGTCGCGCGCCCATCGGCATGTTTTGTGGATAGCAACTCGGATAGCAGACATTGGTCTATGAAAGGTCCAATAAATGGCCTTGTGATTGTTTTCACTACTGCATTGTCGTTCCTTTGTCCCAAGAGCGTGGGTGAGAATCCCACAATATATATCACAGCACGCAGCAGCTATTGCCGCACTATTCCTTCCCAGTTTACGCTTTCACTGCGCACAGTTCCCAAGCAGCAATGGCAATAGTACGTATTCATTAACGAATGTTAAGGGAGAACACCGCCATACGAATTAAAGCGTTTTCGAACAGAAATAACGAGGAAATGATTTACACTCAATATTGTACCTGGACTGCTGCTCATCGACAAAGTATATGTATTGGATAACTGTAATGGTCGCAGTATACAGTTGACGAGACCCATGGGTGATATATGAGCGAATCATTACTGCAGGGCTCCGGATTGGTCACCCGTGGTTCTACAGCGAGAACCTAAATACCTGAACGCACAAATGTTTCTGCAATGCAGCCCTATAGGAGAGCGGTCGCCGCGGGCCCGGTGATCGCACCCGCGAGCACCCGTGGAGCAGCAGAACCGGACGGAGGAGAGAGTTCCGCGGCGGGTTGGACGCAAACAATGAGCTCGCAATAGAGCAGACGGCGTTGACTGCAAAGCCTGCATAGCCGCCCGCTCGCCCACTCCAAAGACGTCCATCTTTAAATAATGCAGGGCACGACCTATAAGATAACTTTTCCTTTCACTGCGTCTCAGAACGAAATTACGGGCGAGCGATCGAAAGCGAGCGTGGTCGCTCTCCAACTGGGGCAAGTTCACGGCTTCGTGCGGCTGATATATGCGTTACGAGGGCGCGTAAACTAAAAGCGGTGCACGCGAGCACCTCTGGCTGGGAGGGGGACTGTATACGGGAGTGGTAGCGTGGCGGCGGCAGCTTTGTAGTCGACGGCTGCGGCGGTGAGGGTGGCGGAAAGCAAATGGTAGCTGGCTCCTCTGAAAGAAACTGGGCAGGAGCTGTACAGTCAGGAAGCGTCGGCGAGCGCCGGCTATTTCAGCGTGCGGCCAGGGGGGTGAAAGAAAGCAATTTGTGGGTGGCCTCCGATGAGCGCCGCGACGCTATAGTTGTCGCAATTCGAAGCCGCGTGCGTTTGTTCTCGACGACTCCGTGAATGCCGCGCTCTGCCCGAGGTCCCAACGAACCAAAAATATCTGCTTCGAGTGTGCGCGGTGTACGCAGTGAATGCCGGGCGCCGAGTGGAATGTATGCATGCATACGGCAGTCGTTGAAAGCGAACGTCCGCTGTGCGTCTACACGAACTGCGGAGCTGCAGCGAAATGAAATGCGCCTAAACGCCAAAGGCGCGTATATACTTAACTGGCGAAAGCTATAACACAAAGTTCCATAATAGTGTAACCGTATGGTGACAACGCGACGAGGAACAGAAGGGCGACAAAGGTCCGACGGGTGCAGCTACTCGGTTCTTGTTCGTGAGTGGATGTGACACCATGTTCCCAAAAACGACTGCCGTATATGCGCTACATTACCTATACTGTACCACAGCATTGCGTAATGGTCACCCGTGGTAATGATGATGCACTGAAAATTAAAAAAAATCAAGTACAAGAGAAAACTAAGGGACAGGGCAATGAAAAGGAGATACAAATAATAAAATTTATAACAAGACAAGGAACAAGAGGAGCAGGGCTTGTTTAGGGAAGGGATAGTAATCACGAACTTAAAGGTTGCGGAGAGAAAAGGCTTCTGATCAAAATGTCTCACTACCGGGCACAATAAAAAACAGAACAAGCAAACAAACAAAAATGTCATTGCACATTCGCGCAAATTGCGTTTGCCTACGTACGAAGCGTGAGCACATGTCGTCGTCCGGCTCTAATTGATGTTGCGTAATCGCTCTTTGTCGTCATGAGCACATGACGACATAAGAGCGATTACGCAACATCCATTATAGTATACTCAAAAAGGAAAAATGTGCTGGTTACTCATTTTTGTTATAATATCGTAGTTTTGGCATGTTAAAACCCAGAATTTAATTTCTTTAAATATTTGATTACTCCCCCCCCCCCTCCTCCGAATATAACTGCTTGTCCCGTATTCAACTCCATTTTCGAGCTTTCATCCGCATGCATAGAGTTCACTTACACTGCTTGTGACCAAGTGAAGTGAACAAACTATTTTGGGGAAAACCATGGCTGCATATTACTCTTCAGATGGCGTTATATGTGGGGCAAACAGTTACGCCCGAGTAAAGGAGTTGCGTAAAAGAGGGCAGCTGCGGTGCCAGGCAGCAAATTAAGTCATTTCCCGTACAGCGTTTGTGCCAATCGTGCACAATATACGAAGGAAAAGAAAGTTTTTTTCTCGGTGAAAGAACTTCGGGGCCAGCGAACGCTGTTTTGAAACCCACGTAAGGGCAACGTCTGCTGAAATGTACGACGTTGGAGTTGAATGGAGTAATGATGGTTTGCGTAAACCAGAACCCTACGGCTACAGCTCCTCCAGCCATGTGTTTTTTCTTTTTATATGTTACGTTGACACACAAAGACAGGTAGTAGAGGGCGAGGGCAATAAAACGAGTTAAATAAGAAAACTCGGCGATGTTGCGTGGAGGTTGCACTTTCGTCGCGCTAAAGCACGAAGAGCGCGCGCGAGCTGCCCCCGAAACGCCGCGACGTGTTTTGTCCCGAAGCAGTGTGTGAAGATGAGCCCCCGCGAGAAAATAAACAAGCGAGCGGAGAGGCGCGTACGCCGACCACTCGGGCACACAACAACTTTTAAGAGAACTGAGAGTGAAAGGAGTGAGTCGGCCTCAAAATCTGCTGACGCGTCCGCGTGCTAAAGAAACGAAAAAAAAAAAAAACGGTCAGCAGACGGCGGCAGAAGAGGTCACGTGGCGGCGCGCATGCAGGCTCAGATTTTCATTGCAGGTGGTCCCATAAAGTGAATGGCCCTAACGAGAACCTACTTCCCATTTGCCGTCCTTCAAGTACGGGGAACATAAGACAACAAAAGCGAAAATATTAAATGTATGCGCACGCAGAAGGAAAAAAAAAAAAAAGAAACAGACGCTTGCCCCCGTTCTTCAGCATTTCGTCGTTTTTCACTCTCGTATCGCAGGAGTACAGGCGTAGTGTGTCCCCCGTTCCATCGTTACAGACGATGAAAGCTGAAAATGTCAACAGGGGCTAGAAAAAAAGAAAAAGAGCAGAACGGAAGAGACGAGGTTCAGACACCAGTGTTTACGGTCCCATTTCCGCCATTTATGTTGAATCCACATCTGTGCTTGATAGCGCAACGCGGCAAACAGAAATAAAATTTTCTTTATTTTTCCTTTCCCCCGTGTTCATTTTTAGTGTGTTTTTTCACGTTCATATATACCCGCGACGAAAGTGAGAACATGGCTATCTCGACCATTCTAAACATAAGAAAGGTTATCACAAGCTACATGAGCAGTTAATGATCGCCATCATTACACTTCTTTTGTAGCCTATATGCTACAAAAGGAATGTAATGATGGCGAGCGACCTTATAAGGTCGCTCGCTCATGCAGTGGCTAGACAGTAACTAGGAATCATCACCATAACAGGCCACGCGAGACTGCTGGGGAATGAACGGGCCAATCAAGCCCGCCTGCAATGTACAGTGCACCAGGATCCCGGCGTCCACTGGCCAAATTCAGACAGAAGGGCCAGAATATAAGAGTAGACTCTTTCTATACAGCTACATCCAAGCTTAACACGAGAGTAGGACACATGAATATGACAGCACAAACGAACACACTAACACCAGCAGGCGCGCACCGATGGCTTCCGGAGGCCATCTGTGCGTAGAACACACCCTGTGGTACACCTTAAAACTGTAAAAGCACACAAAGACGAGAACGAAGAGAGAATACAGGACCCTTACATTAATTGTGCACCCTTAAAAGTGAATCGGTGTGAAAATTGGGCTATAACTCACGCATTCACACCCCCCCCCCAAAAAAAAAATAAGGTGTAAGAGGGAGAGTTACAGACCAATTTACACCCTTATTTACGTTTGAGGGCGTAAATTATTTTACAGTGTAACATGGCACATATACTTCGCGGTAATCCTCACCATCGTCTATTCTCGCAACATCCATTTCCCAGTACATTCATTTGCTGCACACCGACGGCTGACTCAGACCACGTTGCCTGGACCAAATCAACGTGGCGGAATTTATCAGCAGCACCACGGGAAAACGCCAGAAAAGCATATATGATTGAGGGCTTCGACATGATCTTCATTTTATGAATGAAGCGTTCTTTTTCTCTCTCCTTCTCTCGCGTTATCGCATCTCAAGGAATGGCGCGGAAGGTATTTAATTTAGTATGACTACCGTAATTATGCTAAGTTGAATTTATATACATGCACAAACACAACTATATATATATATATATATATATATATATATACATATATATATATATAGTGCCTTTCAATCCCCCTCATCCCCTACCTGTATTTTATTAAAGAGATTTCGCTCCCGCACTTCGTATCTTTTATATATATATATATATATATATATATATATATATATATATATATATATATATATATATATATATATATATATATATATATATATATATATATATATAAAAGATACGAAGTGCGGGAGCGAAATCTCTTTAATAAAATACAGGTAGGGGATGAGGGGGATTGAAAGGCACTGAGATTGAGGGCGGAAGAAAAAGGTGTGTAAAAGACGGACTTGATATTTACATGTAAAATGATGTCCGACGTGTCACATTCAAAATGAAGGCTATGTGGAAATGTGAAGTCACGTCATTCTAATGTGTATATATAGCATTTCCCAAAGCCTTGCCAAGCATGCGAGTATCTCGAAGATGAGCAAAAACAAATTCGAAGCCTGCCATTGCCTAGAATGGCGAGGTATTGGACCTAATGTGCTTCTCAGCATCAGTAGATGGTGCCTGACTATAATTTTGCCCATTCGGCTTTCATGAAAGGTTATTTCATCTCGATGGGCTGTGCTTTATAACAGGATACGCTCAACAGTTTCTATAGCACCGCAATCGTCACAGCAGGCACTGGTACACTGCAAGTGTGCCGAGCTGCTCGCTCTAAGCTTCTCTGTTGGGCATAATCAGAAATGTATTGCTGTAGAAGTGTTGCTGTAAGAACGCCAAGACAGAGCAGAAACATTCCCTCCGCGGTATGCCGAGAGCAAGGTGCGCGGGCACAGCAGGAAATTCCGCAATTTTGATTCCCTGGCACGGAGGTCGTATCATTATGGGGGTGGGCTTTGGCACGTCAATCAATCAATCAATCAATCAATCAATCAATCAATCAATCAATCAATCAATCAATCAATCAATCAATCAATCAATCAATCAATCAATCGTTAATTTTCTTTTCAATTGGAGGAAGCGAGGCTAAAAGACGTGAGAACGGCTCTTCATAACCTGTGTCCAACGCCATGTACAACGTCATTCATCATTTTCAAAGCTAAACCCGTTAAACCACGAATAATAACGTAAAATAATCTACTGTAACATGAAGCGAGATACAGGCGACGCATTTCGGATACCGCCCGAAGACGCAGCAACCCGGGATGAAAAGTGAAGGCGAGCAACCGCCATGATAAAGAAGAGGTGCTGTAATCTGAACAAACTGGAGAAATTGACTCTCAATCCATATATGCGGACGTGCTGATGCGAGCATGTGCCCGTGCAATCTGATGAAGCAAGTACTTTTCTGATAATCGTAAGAAATTGCTTTCACGAGGACTTTGTTGGATCTGAGGCGGATATGCTGTGAGGCTTTATACCACGTATCATTGTTGGATGTTTGTATAAAATTGCATACTTAATACCTATCTGGCTGAAACAAAATATATATGCTTCAGTGTTCTACTCCAGATTATCGTAGGGAATATTGGTATGGGGCATCACAACAAAAACTGACTACAACAGGCTAATTATTCTACAAAAGAAGATATTGCGCATTTATGAAAACCATCAGGGGCCATGTTATGAACCATTATTTTTTAAATACAGAATGCTTCAATCGAACGACGTTTATGATTTTAAACTACTACAGTACGTACATAACAATGCGCTATATATACACTAAAACATTAGTGAAGTGCCTTACGACATGCGACTAAAGAGAAAACGGAAACTGAAAACAAGGATCAGTTATGGTAAACAACCAGCTACCATGTACTATAAATAAGCTACAATATTGATTTCAATATGACTAGAAATGCATTAAAAAGCTACGTGAAGGAATTGTTACTAACACAGTGTTTGAGAGAGTGATTATTGCAACATAAATATATTAAAATCCCTTTTTTTTCGTCTTTCTTTTTACGTTGATACGTACACGTTCATGGTCACATGCTGCATTTGAGTGTACTATTGTAATTTACATGTACAAACTGTACTTTACTGTTTGTGGACAGGGAGAGGAAAAGGGAAAAGGGGGGGAAAGGGAAACATTTATTATTTCACCGTCTATTTTAAGAACCAACTGTAACCCAATAATTTGTCAAATTCTATTTGTAAGTTTCTGCGTAAAGTCAAGTGCAGTGTGTGAAAATACGTAACGTGACGTGCATTTGCTCATCGCCGATGAACTGCCACTAAATGATGATGGTACAGGGGCCCCTGTCAGGCGCTGCACGCCTTTTGCTCCTGCACCTTTCTTGAAATTGTATTCAAAATGAATACTTTATAACGTACGGTCCAACGTAACGATTTCCGCAGGAAATCGAGAAGCGCAGGAGCGCCTCCAGACTGGAGGCAAATTAATTTCCAGAGACGGCTATTTTTTCCTCGTGGAACAGAGTATACGGCGTTGTTCATTGTTCGCTGCACACTCTTTTATTGCTCACTAGGCTACATACGGCGCCTTCAATGGCGACGCGACAAAAAGTTGCCGCAGTTCTGAGGTCTGCATACGCGAGCTTCCCCCATTCATGTGTTTAGTTTACGAGCTTCCACTAACCACGGGCACTCTTCAGGGCACATAGTTATTTTGCAGAGTTGTGTGGGTTAGATTTAGTAAAGTGATTAGCGCT
Source organism: Dermacentor variabilis (assembly GCF_050947875.1). Taxonomy (NCBI): domain Eukaryota; kingdom Metazoa; phylum Arthropoda; class Arachnida; order Ixodida; family Ixodidae; genus Dermacentor; species Dermacentor variabilis. Next base: position 166,978,374 of record NC_134573.1, on the reverse strand, counting down.
GTCGCGTTTGGCCATTTTGACTGGCACGCGCAAGATGCTTTTTATTTTTTCGTCGTTTTTATCCTTTCCCTTCCTCAATGCTCAGGAAAATCGTGCCTCAATGTCAGTTACAAAGCTCGCGCTGCATAGTAGTTTAAGAAAACGTTCGAGTCTTTCGTGTTGGAGTGGTTCGTGGAATCGAAATGCGAGAAAATTGTGAAACGAAGTTTTGTGACATCATGTTGCAGTCACGTCTCGCATTTTGCACATTTGTGAGAGTACATCCTATATACGTATGCAGGTATACGCATAGGAAGCTAACGTATATACGCCCGCGAAGAAAGCGCTACGGAGCACACGCGCCGTTGCGCTATATACAAACTCGGGGCGCTATGGCTGCGATGTGTAGCCACTGTCACACGGGACAATACTTAGACCGGGGCCAGTTAGTGGCCTTGAGAGGACAGACTTAACTGGCATGAAGGACTTCCTTACTACTTCGACCATGTGCTCAAAATAGTATAGGGATAAATTTACGTGGATTGCTCGCGCTCATTTAAGGAATACATTGTTGCTCCAAAAGCAAAAGACTGAGGGGGGAGAATAAGAAATGACAGGTCGAGCGCTTACTTTCCTACTCTCCCTCCTAAGCCCTTATTTTCCTTTTGGCGCAACAAAGTGTTCATTAGATCTCAACCAACTCGCCCAGCAACAAGTTCTACTCGCCGCTCATTGTTTCCTCATTTTCCCCCCTCTCTCTCTTGCAAGTGTCAGTATCTTCTCGTGCTAAAGTGCCCTTTATTATTATTATTATTATTATTATTATTATTATTATTATTATTATTATTATTATTATTATTATTATTATTATTATAGTTGCTGTTGCTGCTGCTGTTGTTGTAAGCCATTGCTTTTTTTTTTCTCGTCCCGATACGTAAAATGCAGCTTGCGACGTCTCCAATACTGAGACACCAACTAAGTTGAGCAAACTTGCTTATCAATCACATCCGTTAGTGTCAGTATACGAGCAATTGCAGGAGTAGTGAAGTAAGCCTCCAGTTTGAGCCTTTTAGGGAATTGAATGAACAGGAGTACGCTGAGCTTCTAAGGAGCTATAGGCTGATTTTGTTTTTCTGCGAGAAGTAATTTTGGGAAATTCATTTATCAAATAGGCAAGTTAGTGTTGAGTATACGTACATCTGCAGGGCGAGTGATATTTGCGCCGAATTTGAGCTTTTCAGAGAATTTAATCAGTAGGAATGCGGTGAGCTACTGTCTATAGACTGGCTTTTCTGCGCTATAACTAAGTTGAGCGATTTCGTTTTTCAAACGAAATAAGTGGCAGTACACGATCAATTATAGGAGTATGATCCGCTTATGATTCACGCGTATCCCTATGGCCTAACCGCGAACCAGTTTTCGCTGTAAACGCGAGCGGTTATCTTCATTCATTCGCACACTGTTGCGCCAGATCATCCGCGCGAAACTTCTAAAACGAGCCGAGTATAGGTTACGGGCAGAATGACGGACCAAACCTTCACGGTGTTAGCTGGATGTGCGTGCTTAAAGAAAGAAAGAAAGAAAGAAAGAAAGAAAGAAAGAAAGAAAGAAAGAAAGAAAGAAAGAGTTCACCGAGCAAGTCTCGTCACCCGGCGAGAGAGATTTTTTGACACAGGAAGACACGACGATCCCGAGACGGCGCGTTATACCAGCGTTTATTACTTCTTCTTTTTGTTTTCTTGTTCCCTAATTCTCCTTTATTGCACGGTACGCACGGTCTTAACGCGGCAAGAAACATATTGCGCATCAAAGTAAGGGTATATATATATATATATATATATATATATATATATATATATATATATATATATATATATATATAATATAGGATGCGAGTTGTGAGAATACGCGCGCGCGTCTACCGCGCGTTGGGGCGTGTGACAAATATAGATTATATGCGCGCCGTATACGACGCGCCTCTTCTCACCGCGCAGGCGACGGGCGTGCGTATGCGTGGCGAAAGCGTTGCAATCTGCATGATGAGGAAAGAGATTGAACGGAGTCTATAAACACGCATTGTCGCGCATGGCGCGCACACACGCGCACGAGCTTTTTGGGTCGAACGCTGCGCGTGCGCTTAACCTTGTTCTGTTGCCTTGCATGCCGCGTGTATATATATATATATATATATATATATATATATGCTCAGCCAGAATTCGCGCACGAAGGTACAAACTCAGAAAGAGAAACCAAGAATGCAAAATTCTTATTTCATTGCAAAAGTGTGCGCTTATAATAATCTTTCCCACCATGAGCACACACGGTACAACTTTCCGCAAGCGCTTAATGTAACAAAGGGAGTAGCTGACGTAGGTGTAATAATTGAAAGAAAAAGTAAATGATCCGATTTTAGAAGCCTCGTGCGTGCCTCAGATCCGTATGTACAGCAACTGCGTCTAGCGATCGAGCGTCGACGTATATTGCCCGATGTATCCCTGTAATGACAAGTATGACAAGTGACAAGTATGTGTTATATAGAGGTAGAGCCAGGGGACGATGGTGAGAGGGCTTCGTGCTCCACATCCGAGCATGCTTGCACGTTTTTTTTTTTTTATCGGCACTGAGCATCACAGAAAATCGCCCACGCTTCGCAAGTGGCTAGGACAATGTCCCCAGGTATAGTGTCTTCTTATTCTTACTAAAATATAGTTCAACAGACTTCGATTAGCTGCACAATAATGACAATATTATACGAGAAAAACTTGAATCATGTGTTGGTACTCCAGTTCAAAAAGGAGACAGAATATCATATTTCAATTGTTTATTTACTACGACAGCAGTTCGTTTCCTTAATTACCACTCAGCTCTGTTCGGTTTATTTCAGTCTGAATGAAGTGAGCAATGGTGCATAACGTTTACGTTGTATGCACCTCCCACGATACTTAAATGTGAAAAATGTCATCTTTAGTCAAATTGTGTAAAGTGTGTTCCAAGGGCTGTTCTTTTATTTTCAGGTTTTATTTTCGGTGCACTATATATATATATATATATATATATATATATATATATATATATATATATATATATATATATATATATATATATATATATATATATATATATATATATATATATAATGACAGCGGTTTATCATTTCACTATTTTTGAAGAAACAAGTGCTTGCCGCCTTGGGAGTTGCAGCTTTTGTCAGACAGATAGATTGCCTTTAGCCCGTACCACCTGAGACATTTGTAAGTGTCTAAATTAATTTGACTCAGGTGGCGTGTGTGTAGTACGTATAGCAACCGAAGAGTCTGTGAATCATTCTTTCGACTTGATTTTAAGGGCGCGCGAATAGTCACTTTCGAGACTGAATCGAACACAGATCGAACAGTACCAGGAGCGTATCGAATCGAATACTTTATCAATAGTTCTTGAATATTGAACAGGACGTTCTAACAATCAATATAAAAAAAAACTTTCGCATCCTAGCATTTATAACGTTAGCATTAAAAGCACAAATGGACCCTTATGAACGATTAAGCAGCTTCGTCTCACGAAAATTGCTCTTCGGAATGTGCAAATGATCGCCGTAAAGCCAGTCAATTATGGCGCCCTGAGCAATGTAGCCCTCCACACTACCCTAAGTTCTCACGTTTTGTGCCTATATATATGTTCACGGGGATGAAATTTATCGTACCGTTTCTCCAAGTTCACGTTTAATTTGGCGCGACAGATGCTTAAAAGTATCCGAAAAGAATGCCAAAAATATTTGTGCTTACGAATAGTGATTATTCGATTCGGAGGCCGAAATCGAATAGGACAATATGCGCTAGGTTCGTCATTCAAGTTTTCGAACATTCGCGCACCCCAACCTGATTTACATTTGGCCACCCCACCACTCTGCGCATAGTTGAAATCAAGAAAAAAAAAATGGGCATGGGCAGGACATGTAATGAGGAGGGAAGATAACCGATAGTCACTAGGGGTTACGAACTGGATTCCAAGGGAAGGGAAGCGTAGCAGGGGGCGGCAGAAAGTTAGGTGGGCGGATGAGGTTAAGAAGTTTGCAGGGACAACATGGCCGGGATTAGCGCATGACCGGGGTAGTTGGAGAAGTATGGGAGAGGCCTTTGCCCTGCAGTGGGCGTATAACCAGGCTGATTATGATGATGATTTCGCGCACTCCGTTACACGCCACTGCGCTTTCCTCTCGTCCCTCGAAAGCGCGCCATGCGTTCCGCCGCGGCCCGCTCGGGTCTCGGAGCGCCGCACGGAGCGTTACCCTATATACACGCAGCTGCACATACACGGGAAACATCATCCGGGAACCCCCGCGCTTCCTCGCGAAATAACGCGCACGCTCGCGCTACTGCCGGCGCCTCCGGCATCACCCGGCGAATAAAACGGCGGCGTGTGGCAATCTCGCGCGCGCGTTAAGCGCGTAACTGCGGAGCGCACGACGGCGGCCACGGCGACGCGCCTCGCACCACACCGCGAACACAACGCGCTCCGTGCCTCCTCTCCGTCGCGCTCGAGCAAGCGAGAAAGGCAACGGCAACGTCAGCAGAAATAACAACAATAGCGAACGAAAAAGAGGTAAGGCAAGAAACAGAAACCGACAAAAGGTACACAGAAGGAAAGCCCGAAAATCACGTACAAGAAAGACACAGAAAGCCTAAGTGAAGCAGCGGTGTACGAAGCCCCACCGCGAGTGCGTCTTCCCCATAGGTGGCAGAGAGAGAGAGAGAGAGAGAAAGAAAAAAAAGACGGAAAATAAAGATAAAAAACGAGAATCTGCGGATGAGTGAAAAGCGAGAGCTTTGGCGAAGGGAGCCCCGTGGAAGGATGGCTTCGCGGTGCGCGGCGGAGGTGCAGTACAGGCCGGCAGGCGAGGCGTGCGAGCGGCGTCGTGCGATTTCTTAAAGTAGCATCTTCCTGAAGGCCCGTTTCCCGGCCGACCCCGCGCTTGGCCCGGTCCCGGCAACAGGGAGAATGACGCGGCGAGCCAACGCGCGCTTACACGAATTCTCGTCTCGTGCTGTGTGCTGCGACTGCCGCTCGAAAAAGTCGCCCGCCCTGTGTATAGGTGGTTTGTATTTTGCCCAAAAGGAGGTCCTCACGCCCGCCTGCGTATAATAAGCTGGCGGAGGTACACGACGCTGTACAGCGCGGAAGGTTAATCACCGCTGCGCGCCGCCCTGGCTCGAATCGGAAGCGTGTACCTTCCTGCGTGAGAAGGGAGGGGGTGGGTGCCCATGCGTGATAAAACGTATGTATGTATATATATAGGTAATATCGACAAGCGCCCAATATATGCGCCTGTTGCGAGATGTGTCGTCACGCCTTCGGCCGACAGCCCTCTACAGTATGTGGGTGAGGTTCGGTGTAGTTACATATGTAAAAAAAAAAAGATGAAAGAAAGAAAACGCGCATATATTAGGCATGCGGCATGGTGTGCTATTCGTGCGCCTACACGGATATGTATACAGGAGCGGCCGAGGTCACAAAAATTTCCCTTTGTAGTAACTATTCTTCTCATCGGCAGGCAGAACGCCTTGACTAATACTATGTGTCTACTACTCTCATATAAAAGCCAAAAAATAATTATGCATCAATGAAAATTAGAACGAATTGATCACCTTCATTTCTAGCCATTAAATGAACATGCGTACAACAGCAAAAAGGAAAAAAAAACGGTGTTTGAGTTAAAGATTCATTAGTATAGTAACCGATTAATTGGTTTGAGCTGGCCAGAACTGGCGAAAGCTTTGCTTCAGCGTATCAGAAACGGTACTACGGGTTTTGTGCTAAGTTTTTTACAGCGAAGCTGTTTACCGCTATCCCCAAACGGCACAATCGTGTCCACGGACAGAAGAGAGCGAGAAAAAACTATCATCATCAGCAATGGCTCATACCCTAGTAAGCAAGCAAAAAAAATGCATCATAGAGAACATGTCGAAAACTGTGATCATCAATGGCTCATACCCGCGAAAGCAATGGCTCATGCCCCCGGAAGCAAGCCCATATATTCAACGTCCAGATCGAACATCGAATGATTCATGCTAACGCACTTCTTCGCACTGGCAAGTAACCACAACACACCGGTCATTGTTATCGGTCATATTAATATGGACATTATCAAGCCACAAAACAGGTGGTTTGTCCAGTTCGTCGCCGACGAGTTTGCCTTGATGTGCTTCACCCATTCCACTCAGCCAACAACCACACAGGGAACGTGTATTGATCTTACGTTGGCAGAGAACATTTCTGCGGTTAGAACTGAAAATTTAGCCGTGTATCATAACGTAACTCCGTAACTCACAAAGCAGTGGTGACGATTGTTACAAAACAAAATGTTTGCCAAAGTTTACTGTTTGTCTCGCCGCCATATCGTAGGGGGTGATTGTTCCCCCACAGCTTCCCTTTCCAACCACCTTCACAGGTTGGAATGGGTCCTGAATTTTTTCTTTCATCTCCCTCTACTTTTCTGTCTCCCCTTACGCCTTCCCCCGTGCAGGGTACGTAGCAAAGTGAATATCTATCTTCCGGTTAACCCCCTGCCTTTCGCATCTCATTTAACTCTCTCTCTCTCCCTTAAAACTTCAGCTCGGGTGTGCCTGTCTAAATACATGTAAAAGGAGAATTCGTTTTTCTCAGCAACCACAGCACCAGACTTCAGGAGATTTGTTGCATTGGAAAGAAAAACTTAAAATATAGTGACTGTTGGTTTCGAATTTACGATTTAGGTCGTCAATTTTTTACTATGAATTGGCAAAAATAGCAAATATTCAGAAAACGAGACTATCAAGTTTACAACTTCGTAACTCAACAGCGAAAAATATCACAATTCTGTGAATTGAATCTCATAGTACATGTACAAAACTGATATGTTACACATGAATCTGAATAAATTTAGTAATGTGTAAATACAGCATTTGCAAAACCCTTGTATCCATCGTAACAAATTCACGTAATGCATGAATTCTCATATCGAATTTGTCCGCTCGGAGTGATCTAATGGATGCTGTTTACAGAACCTCGACGTCTGTTCTTGACGGAGAGCTATTAATTTGTAAACTTCGTGCTTCTACTTTTTTCGAAAGTTCCCCGTATTTTTGAAAATTATTTCAACAAAATTCAGGCCCTAAATCGCAATTCCGCTTCCAACAGTCACTAGAACTTAAAGTTCTCTCTCAAATGCAGCAAATTTCATTAAGATAGGTTCCGGGGTTATTTTAGAAAAGCGTTTCTGCGTGTACATGTATTTGAATTTCGAAGTTGTATGTTTACGTGTATTTGAAGCGTCGGAGTTGGGCCCGAGTTAAAGCTTCCTCTTTAGCTCGGGCCCAACGTCGACGCGGCCTATTTATTCAACTGGATATTCAACTGGAAATTGGTTTCTATAAATTCTTTATTAACGTTATTTCTCCCTGATTGTAGCCCTTTTTAACATTCACCTTTAAGTTAGTGTGACTGCCCGCTCGCATACTGGTCTTGTTATTCACAGCAGTTAATAATTCTTCCTCCTTTTTCGAACGTTACTACAGGTGTACCACAAGGCAGGGTTCTTGGGCCATTACTGTTTCTAGTATACATTAATGACCTTACCCAATAACATTTCCTCACACGCGCGCATTTTTGCAGACGACTGCATTTTTTATTGTTCCATCATGTGTGTCGAGGATCATACAATCCTTCAAAAAGATCTAGAACTTATTTCTCTTTGGTGTACCACTTAGCTAATGAAGCTTAACGTTTCTAAATGTAAAATTATCTTTTAGCCACAAGCATGCTAAATCTACATTTCTTTATCAAATAAATAACATCACTATTTTGCATGATACTCACTCTTTCGTTGTTAACGCACATTGCATACATATGCGCCAATCGTTAGGGTACATAAGACGCAAGTTGCATAATTAAAGACATTCGTAAACTAGCTTATCTAACATTTGTTCCACCTTAGCTTGAATACGCCGCATCCGTCTGGTCTCAGCATCAGAAATACTTGATCGAAAAACTCGAATCTATTCAGAATAGGGCTGCGCGTCTTATTTCACGTTGCTATGACTTTAACAAAAGCGTAACGCAAATTAAGCTTGACCTCTCACTACAGCCCTTGCATTACCGTCATAATATAGCCCTGCTAATATATTTCATAATTATGTCGATAATACAGCACCATCAGTTCTGCCTCTTGAAACTCCTCATTATAAGTCACATCGGTTGTACAATCTGTTCAATTTCAAACGCATCAACGGAAAGACTAATTCATTTACCTACTCAGCTATTCAAGGAGCCATTCGCCTTTGGAACAATCTTCCTAACGCCATCGCTTATGAGAGTGACCGGGAAAAATTCCGGCATCTTGTAACAACGCATTTTTCAAACTCAACATAACCTAATGCATTATTTTTTCTAGCCTTTCTCGTTATTATTATGTTACTATCCCTTAAATACTGTTTTGTTATAGGCAAAGATGTCCCTCTCGCTCTGTAATTATATTGATTATATTGTGACATCTCACGTTCAAAAGTATTCGGTTTGTCCATTGTACAACACTACATTACTGTATGTTAGCACATTTCTTATACTGTATTTTTTGTATGCGTATTCACATATGTATTGTAATTATTGTATAATCTTTGAGTGTGCCCTCCCCACTTACACAATGCCTCTAGGGGCCTGTAAGGTATTCTTAAATAAATAAATAAATAAATAAATAAATAACTATTGCATCATCTCCTTTTTTGTTTCTTTTACTTACTTTTTTACAGTGAGCAGCGCCCTCAGCGGGAACCTGAGAAGAAAGAAAGAAGAAAGCGCTTTCTTCTTTCTTCTTCTCAGGTTCCCGCTGAGGGTGGGTTCGAAAGAAGCATGCTAGAATAAGTGTGGGGAAAGCGTCTTGTCCTTTCGGGGCTCCCGCTGTTCTAGCTTCTCCTGCTTTGGGGGCTTATAAGTCAAGTGTCGGGTGGTGTTTTCTTCCTTCAGCTTGTTATTTTACGTTAATACGATATTTTTTCTCCTTTTTCTTATGTGTTCTTGAGTTATACACTTGCTTGATGTCTGTATCATCACCTGGCTACCCAATGAAACTTCGCCGATGGCCGATGGCCGACTTAGTCTGCCGGACAAGCGAGGGCCATGCTCCGCTCATGCCTGGTCATTGACCACGTCGGCAGAAAGTCGGGCCAATTGCTTGGCCCAACGTCTTTGGGTGACCTGGGGCCGTTGGCTGCTCTCGCAGGTCGGTATAAGCGAGCGTGGCCGGTCAACCTCCTTATTAGATCGGGAGCTGACCCGCGCCATCGTGAACATACGAAAAATTGCGTATGTTCGCAAATAAATAGAAGTGTTCGCCGGCCGGGATTCTAACAATGTGCGGCCTGTTTGAAAACCCGATACTCTACAACCGTTAGGCCACGGAAGCGTACCTCAACAGGTCGCACGCAAGCCGGCGTGTTGAAACGCTGGTACATCATTTAAGATAGGGGCGTGAAACGTGATCCGAGACTTTTTATATAAAGCACGGAGGTCGTGACGCGAGGTCGGAAAAACTCCATTTTAAGGTTTCAGAGCCAACACTTTCTTTGGTTCCTGGGAACAAGATAGGTCAAAGATAAACTGGCAGTGTATCGGATAAGTTTTCCATTGTATTGGTCTCGGGAGGTTTTTAGGATTTGTTTTTCTTAAGTGTAACGCCTAACTTTATTTTTGCACTTGATTTTACAACGCTATAATATACGGTGGCTGCTGCTGCTGCTGCTGAAGTGAGAAACCGCTTGGCAGTCGCGGCAGCTGGATTGGTTATCCGGCATGCCAGCATTACGGACGCTTCTGCGACGCAGTGCCGTTTAACCATTCTAGAAAGGCAAGTACTCTGTAATGAAAAATATGTGTTCATGTGTTAACGGCATAATATTCCGATTTGGCCGAGGGGCAAGACGCACCCGTCATCCTGTTGCAGCTAAGCTTGAGACGCCGGTCTTTAAAGTAAAGGCTACTTTTTGTGTTATTTCGAGTCATGAAGCGCAGCGTTGTCTCACTGAAAGGCATGTATTTCAGCTCCTGAGCATTGTCCTGAGCTTCTGGAACGCGGGATAATGTTGCCAGGCAGTTCGACGTAAACAATTCCAATGATTTTTTTCGTTACCTCTTCATTTGCAGACTGCCTCGATTGCGAACCACTCCAAAGCATAATGCAAGATGTGAGCTCCGTTGGGATGCACTGGATCTTCAGAACCCAAGACAAAGAGGACGCACTGAAAGGCTCCAGGTAGGGTCGACAGGGTGCAACTAACGGGCTTGACTTAAATTCACTGAACTGATTTTTGATGTTATCAGTGCATAGAATCTATACGGTACAAATATCAAATTATATTTATTGTTAAGCAGTACCTAGAAAATGTCATCACCGAATCAGGTATGCTTCCTAATTTCTGCAGTACAGTTCTTAGTCTAGTTACGCGCATTAAAACATGTGAACAAGTTTGAGTGCTTCTGCCAAGTGCGTTTTGCAGATTTTTGTTCAATGAATGAATCAGAAGCATTCGCTGCATTCCGTACTTGTGTGTGCTGACCTTGCACTTGTGTGCATGTGCGGCTGCTTTACAAATGCGTATACGGTGCGTTTTTTTTTTACCTGCACCAAATTGAAAAAGAATGTCAGATTAGCACAATTATGAGATAAATTACTCGATGAGCGCGGCCATTACTTTTACGAAAAATCTGAACGCTTAATGAAGTTACGTAACTACGCGAATCAACTCTGTAGTTAGTTACTTTGCGGCACTTATTTCACTTCTCGAATAGCAGCTAGTGAGTTTGCTAAGCATACTTGGAACGAATTCTGATAGAGAATGGCATCGGTTTCAACATATGCGCCGTCAAACTTGCCATAAAAACGCAAAAATAACTGGAACGTAAATTCATTTCGTCGGACACTTCGTTTCAAGTGAATACGCCTTGCGAGCTCACCTGGTATAATTCGTCGATTTAAATATGTTCCTTAAAGTGATTAATTAAAAAGTTAGTGAGTGCAATTATGTTAATTTTGAATAAGCATTTTGATTTCTTGTAGAAGTAATGGCCGCGCCTCATCGTGTAATTTAGCTCAAGGGTTAGAATTGTGATATCTGCCACAGGGAATTTTTTTAATTTTGGAGCAACTAAAGAACACCTTGTATAAAAACAAATGCATATATGCATAAACGAGCGGCCTAACAAATTTTGTTAATTATCAGCGGGCCATGCATGGTCCCACTGTGGCTAACAGCTGGCCAGGTTGGCCATTCAGGTCGGCCCACTGTCGCTGGCCAAAACGTCGGCCAACGTGAGGCCAGTGTCAATCCCCAAATGTGGGCCGCGCTCGCCCGCTGACCATGTGCCGAGTTAGGCCAGGTCGGCCAGTGACCTCGCGCCAACGTTGTGCCGAGAACTTTTGTGCCATTGTATACGGGGCTTCCCCGTGGTCAGCCTCGGCAGCACCTCAGGAGCTGCCACTTGAGTTTTTCTTCGCAGTGGAACCGGCAACGTTCCTGTGGCCATGGTGCCTACCGACGGCGGTATGGTCGGTTGAAAAACCCAAAGACGATTCAGGTGGAATTGCAGAAGGCTTCAGCTAACTTCCGACAGATCACTGAGGTCCGCCAGTTCGGCAGAGGAGGTATATTATGCTGCTCGCCAGACCAACATGTGTCAAGGAACTGCTCAATTGTTCGACATTCGCTTCGCATCAGGTGAGCTGTTTCGTACCGCCGCATCTCGCATGCTCTAGAGGCATTGCACTTCTCATAGGGAATCTCCCGGGGCTTTCGTTGCGCGCATTACAGGCTCTTCTGAAACTGAGGCGCGTCCCTCAACACTCGGGGCGCGATGGTTCCAACGGGACGAAGTGGCTGCGTCGCTTTGCTTCGTGTCTGTTCGCTGCGCGTGTTTGTGACCCGCCGCACAACTCTCGGATGGTTTTTAACGTGAACGCGTTAAAGGGAAGCCGAAAGCTTTTCCAGAAAAAATGAGTGAAGAGCAGTACGTCATGGTTTCAACCCTCTGAATTCGAATATCGCATCGAAATTGAGCGAAAGAAAGCGCAAACAGGTTTTATTTCGTCGAAAAGTGCAGCAGCAGACTCAGGATAGCTCGCGCGCCTCGTTTCCGCATGTGATTGGTCGGGCACCGCGTGACGTCAGCAATGGTGTTCGTCCGGACCGACTGCTGCCGCTATGCACGAAGCACGGTGCAAGGTGGTTTGGTGCGATTTTGCTGAGACGGTCATGGAAAATTTCGAGAGCTTGCGTTTTTCTGCAGCGTTAAGTCCAAACCCCACGAGAGCGATTCTGCGCGCGACGGCGACGGGCGACGGCTTCGAGCGACAAAACAGGCCGTCGCTTGAACAGATCGCTCGCGTGGAGTTCGGCTTGTAGGCGACGAGTGAGCGCGACAGCCATCGCCTCGCTTGGCGCTGTCGCGTGCAAGATCACTTGTATGGGGTTAATACTTTAGTCCCTACATGTACGAGACGATTGCGAAGAGCCAGCCTCTCCAAGAAGCCCAGGCGCACGAAGGCGAAGTGTTAGCGTCTCCTTGTGTTGGAAATGTTCTTTGGCGAGTGTTTTTTGCTAAGCTGCACTCAGCGATCCAGTGAGTACATTTCCGGGAAAACAACTGTAGTGTTATGTTCCTGCATGCCTCCTCGTAGAACGTAAGCGGTGATGCGATCTTCGGCATTTGTGCGCTGCCCCAAAGCTGTCGGCAATCTACACAGACGGTTTAAACGCGGGAAAAGTTTACCGGCTGCTGTAGCACGTGTAGCATAGAACCTTCATCAGCGCGCCATCAGCACGCTACTCGTAACCGGCGAATTCCGTCGGCTATGTGAGATGGTCGGATTTTCCATGTGCGCGAGAGAAGGGAGAGCGCAGCATCCTGGCGTGAGCCGGCTTTCCAACACATGCAAACTTTGCACTTGCACTGCGTTATGCTAGCTGCATGCAGGCTGTTTCACAACACGTGCGAATAGAAAATTCGCGGCGCTTGGCAATCAAACCTGCGTCAAGCGTGGGACCTAAACATGCACCTTCCGTTCAGCATGCTTACACGAAGGAGACACCAAAGCACGCATTATTGATAAACTCTGGTAGTAATCGTCGTCACGGAAGGGGTTAGAGCACAGCACTGTCGTTCTTGAGCGCTTGAAGTTCTTTCGCTTCACAGCAGCCTCCAACTTAGGTGAAAGCTTCTTGTCTTGTGGGAACTAATAGAACATCGGAACATCGTCGCGGCTGCTGGCGTTCGTGCAACCGTAGGATGCACAGAACGCCGGAATGATCGGCCTACAAGTTCAATTGATGCTGCGCACGTCTACTACCACTCCACATACACACAAACAAAGGAATGTAGGGTCGAGCGAAGCAAATTAGGACGGTACGCACGCAGAAATAAGCACGGTCAGGCACGGTCAGGCACGGTCAGGCACGGTCGCGGAGACTGCGAACGAACAGAACACCAGTGCTGACGTCACTACGCCGCTGTTTCCGGTGACTGAGAATAGGTGAACAGCATTCAAATGATTTGAGCGTGGTAACGTATGGTAACCGCGCACGGTTATGACATCGACACTTGGTCGAGCATTAAGGTGCAATTTGGAAGCTACGGTCACGACCAGTGTTTGCTTAACGTTGTCACATAAAAGGATATGTGATTTCAATTAAGGAATTGATTTAAAGACATCGTCAGACGCGCAATGAAAGGGTGTGACGATCGCTAAACAGTGGACGAATAATATAATCGGAATTGTCTTTGTCAAGGCAACAGCAGCTTCGACTATAAAGCAGTTGCCCTGGCAACGACAAGTGAGTGCTTGGCCTCATCATATTTCTTGTGTGTGCATGCGTTTGTTTTGCATCCAAATTCTTTTCCTAACAAGACAGGCCCATCTTTCTTGTCAATATGTTTGCTCCGGCCTCAACAACTTGTTCACCCACTGTGAATCAATTCAAGTCTACATCATTCTGTGAGCCCTCTGTCTTGCCTGAAGGCTGATTATTGTTGCATGGTGTCTATATAAGGTCGTTCACACTCCAGTGCTCTCTCACAAGCTTTAATAAATTTCACTGGAAATGCATTCATTTGCATGAAATTACTTATAGGTAAGCTTGCCTGGCTAGATTATTACTGGAAGGATCTCTTTTGGTTTTATTGTTCAAGCATTACAATATATAACACTTCCAGACAAAAATGTGCAGAATTTTGTCTCTGTTTAGCAAATGGTGGTTTAAATTGTCAATAACCTGCAAATGTCTGCCCTGCTTTGCGATTGTTACGACTGCCGGTGCTTACTCAAGGCCTGCAGTTTTACTGAATATTACATGAACTCTATATCACTACTACGTGCTGCGAATGCCACACATGATCTTAGAACTAATGTTCCTGCACACCACTGGGAATCGACTCAGTGTATTCATAACACTGGTGGTGCAAGTGTAGCATATTGCGAGCACCTTGAGCACTGCGGTGCAGGCTTTGTTGTACACTCACAGCTAATCACTCAGCATCTGGTGCTTTGCACTGCATCCTTTTTAGCTCAAGTTTCAAGGGAGTCAGTCAATTGTCAACATATTTACATGGTATTGTGCTAAGAGTGTTGCTCGTTCATCAACTTGCACACGGAGACATTGTTCACTTACTGAACAAGGTTTCTGTGTGGAAGCCTAAATACCTAACCTCTATGACGACTCCACTTTTGTTGGCATTCTGCTTCTTTCCTTAGTATGGAGTTTTAACCATTCATTTGCTTTTTAGCAGGCGAATAACTACTATAGTCTCAACCTTTCACGTGGAATTGATGGCACTGCTCTTAATATGTCAATATTGAATACAAGTTTGTTAATGCCTCGCTTATTGTCTCAAAGTCTCATGTTCTCTTTTTTCTTTCAGCTCTTGTGAGCCTCTTTGAAGAGCAGGAAAAGCCTGAAAATGCAATAGCGTATCCTTTTGTCTGAATGCTTCCACTCACAATGATGACACACTAGTGCATGCTATAGGTTTGGTTTTTGGCTTCTGTGTTCTCATTATCATTAGTACTAAATAAATTTGAATGCAAAAGCACGTCCCTTTTGCATTTTTAATTTGCATTAATGTGACTCTGCAACATTCGGATGAAGCTTTGCATGATCTTCTCAGCCAAAGTGCTATCTGTATTTTTGTTGTTTATGTTGTTTTTTTTAGTTCTTGCGTAACAGAATTATGTTTTCTCGTAAATTAAAATTACAGTCCGATGCTATCATGTCTGCAGGTTGTGTGAAAGTCGTACTTTAGTTTTTTATGTATTTTACGTTGAGGAATTCAATTAGTTCAGTAATTTCCTTGCGCCACATGGAGGTCCTGCGTAGTTGGGTGTGCGAGGTTCAAAATTCTTTTTGCCAAAGCAACATTTAACACTAGATGCCGGACGCCAATGCCGGATTTTCTGCAGCACGGGCCTTTAACGCTACCGGGTCAATAAGTGAAATTATCAGCAAAACTTTGTCACCTACTGCATTTTCAGGCGCAATAGTCTAGCCCACCTAAACTGAACATGTCTTTCTCATACAATTTGTTCTTCCACTTGTCTGGGCACGGAGAGGGGAAGCAAGGTAGAGGGGAGTGTTGGAACCTCAGCGCTGACACCCGTTGTTGCAGCTGGGTCGCAAGCCCCAAGGGTAGCGTTGACCTGGCGGCCTGGGGCACAACTGGAAGCATCCGAAGGTCCCGGCAAAGCATGAGTCGACTGGTAACAGAACAACTTGTTTATTCTAGCATCGCAAAAGAGCGGGCGGTCAGGTCGACCGAAGTGGAGAGACGGGAGAACAGGTAACTCAACGGAAGAAATCGGAGCCTCTCTCAGCGTCCGGGAGCAGCTGCTCTTTTACTCTCGGAGTTGAGGGCAAGAGGGAACGCCTCGATAGAGGCGCACGTGACGCGGGGCACGGACAGGCTGAGAGACACGTTGAGACGAGTGTAGTGACGCATCCGCCGGGCCGGCGCCGATCAGACCTCCTCGCTTCACACTTGGGGAGCTCCTCTCCCCGGCTGCCGCGCTTTGACAAGCGTGGGCACCAACATGCACACACACACACACGCACACTTGAAGACACGTGGCATTGAAACATGCCTGGACGCGCTTGGCGGGGAGGCGTATCGGCGGCGCTGAACGGGCCAAAATGTCCGCCGCTTTGAACGAAGCCCCGGCGTCCGTTGCATCCGCGCCGGCTGTACCGCGCGTTGTAGGCGAGACGTAACAGGAGCTATGTGAGCTGCGTACTAACAGACTTTATTTTTAACAGCGGAGGGGGGGGGGGCACGTGCCCAGTTGCCACCGCCTGGAAAGCTCATATGTTGCGTATATGCTGCGTGACACCTGCGGTTTAACAGATGTTACACATTTTGCTGCCATGGCCACAAGTGGTGCTGGCCAACACTCCCCAAAGCTTGATTGTAAATATGTTTGAATAAATACCAGCATGAGATGCATGGTAGAACACTGTGCATTACATGCATAGGTTCTGGGTTTGACTCCGTCCTGTGGCACCTCGCAGGTGTGTCTGCATAAGCAGGCGTTTGATGTGTTGCGATATCACGTAACCGAGCACACGAGGGTTGAACCGTCCCGCGTCTTACCGTGCGCAGCTTAGCCTTGTACGGGTAAAAGAGGATCCTGGAGGTTGAGCCAATGCCGGGAGTTTGGACCTTTACGGTCCCTCAGTGGAGTCAACACGCCTCTTTGGCCTCGGCTTCATGTAGACGGCACTTCCGGGCTCACCCATCAGGGAGAAATTGGTAGTTGCTTTTTCCTGTCTTTATCTCTCCCTTTCCACCTCTCCTATTTTCTCCTCGCTTCATTTGCTTCTAATTTCCCAGACAGCAAGGGTTAACCTGGTGTAGTTCATCCAACCTTAGATCTATATTATTAGGTTATAGTACCTATGTACAGCTGGCATCTTCACTTCGTTCGTGTCTCGCATTGTCCCCTTGTTGGGCTCGGTGGTGGGTGGCTGGCGTAGCTACTTAAATATAAGTTATTGATGCTTTTAAGCACATTTCCCCGACTTCCTGATCGCCCTCTTTCAGGATGAGGGTGCACTGAAGAAACTTCTCGATTTTTTTCCCAACGCAAGGGATCCTTCCCGCGCTACCATGTGATACATAGTCAGTGCTCTGAAAAGACATACGAAAAGAACTTTAATTATTGCGAAAGTTCTCACCGATGTGCTAGGTCAAAGATACAAAATCACTAAAATGGCTAGTAGCAACCTACTGCTTAAAGTATGTGACCAGCTCCAACTTGTTCCAAATATTCTGGCTTTTGGTGATGTCATAATCACAGTAACCCCGCATCGCTCCATGAACACATCCAGAGGTGTGGTATCAGGTGCTGATCTTTTGAATCTGAGTGACGAACTGCTCGCAGGAAGGAAGGAGCAGGATGTTGTCAATGAACAAATAATTAGGATCAAGCATGACAACAAAGAAATTCCTACAAGACATATCATTTGCACCTTTTCTACAATTGTACTGCTAGAATCTCTTGATACAGGATATATAAAAACACAAGACCAGACATTACAAAGTCACGTAGATGTTTCAAATGTCAAAGATTGGTGATGGCTCACACAGCTGCCGAGGCCATCTCGCTTGCACAAAATGTGGTGAACAAGAGCATGCTTCCGACAACTGCACTGGCACACTCCACTGTGTGAACTGCGACGGTGATCATGCCACATAGTCCCGATCAAGTCTGACGTGGAAAAAAGCGGAAACATGTTTCATTAATACCACAGGGTATGTTGGTGCGGCGTGTAAGGGGGCAACGCTGCAGGAGACTCCGGCATTGGCCCAACCCACAAAGTGCGGCCACGGCTGTGCCACCAGCCTCCTTGGCAATAACAGCCAGCGCTACTTTTCTGTCACTGAAAGAGGGCCCATCGACCTCAGGGTTGGTAGGCACCAAGGGTTGGTAGGCATCGTCTATTCAGGTGAGGCCTTCACGACAAACACGCCGCTCACAAGAGCGGACGTCCAGTGCCTCTCAAGAGGCAATGGACGCTACTCCAAGCCGGACGGCGCAGCCAAAGGACCGTCGCGACCACACTATCGACTCCAAAGAACAGAATTTCTTAGTGTAATTGATGAGCTGCCTGAGCTTAAATACTCGGGGATTTCAATGCACCATACCCTCTGGGGAGACTCCCGATGCGATGCCAAAGGCCGCTTAATAGAACATTTCCTTGTTTCTTCAAGTGCATGCTTATTAAATAAAAAGGAGCTGACATTCTGTAGTATAGCGCATGACACATACTCTGCGATAAATTTAGCTATCTGCTCTGCCACACTTCTACCACGCCTAGAATGGGACGTAGTTAAAAACCCATATGGGAGTGATCATTTTCCCATCTACCTCAAAACTTTAGAACAAAATGAATTCCTCCCACACCCTCCTCAGTGGAAAGTTGCATCCAGAGATTGGTAAAAATTTGAGGAAATGACCCAGATGCAGCGAAGCGCTGTTAAACATTTTAGTGTGAACGATGTTATTGCTTATTTTACCGCTTTTATAATTGACGCTGCAATGAAGTGCGTTCCACAGACAAAGGGGACCACAAAAATGGCACGTGCTGTGGTGGAATGACCAATGCAAAAATGTGTGTAAGGAGCAAAACAAAGCCTGGCGTTTACTACGTCAGCCTCCAACGACAGAAAACCTCATAAGCTTTAAGCATGTGAAATCCCAAGGCGGACGAACGCAACATATTGCTAAAAGAGAAAACTGGGAAAAATATGTCGCAAGCAAAAATTCCTTTATGCAAGAAGCAAATGCCTGGAACAGGCTAAGAAAATTAATTGGTTGACAAGCCTACCATATGCCTTTGGTCGATGATTAAGGCTACAGCCTTCAAGGCCAGGTGAACCCTCTGGGACAACATTTCGAGCGTTTGTCTAGCTCAGCGAACTACTCAGTCATTCCAGAAACATAAACAGATAGAAAGTAAAGCGCTGAACCGTACAGAGCTTCTTCGAATGGCTGTGCGAAGTCGGCACCAGGAACTGAGAGTAATGTACATACTAGCAGAGTCCTTCCATCATGGAAGGACTCTGATACTAGTAAAACATCTTCATCCTGACACATAGATGGCTCTGTTGTCTGTTTTCAACATTATCTGGGAAACAGGAGACATTCCATTGCCACGGAAAGAGGCAATTGTAGTCCCTGTCTTGAAATTGGAAAGATCTGTCCTCTGTGGCAAGCTACCAGCCCATAGCACTCACAAGTTGTTTATGTAAACTCTTAAAAAAAATAGATCAATCACAGGCTTTTACACTTCCTTGAATCAAACAAGCTCTTTGACCCATATTAGTATAGTTTTAGGGAAAATATGTCGATGACATACCACCTCGTTTGCATTGAAGCATATTGTCACCCAGCTATGGCAACTAAAAAGTTTACCACCGACACATCGGGAAAAGACGTCTGCCTTTAGCGACGGCTGGCCCTCGCAGAGCCCGCGCGCTAACACGAACTTCATCGTTCTCGCCTTAAGGGTCCCGTGTCAACACGTGCAAACTTATTTCGCGTCATTGCTCCCCTCTCAAAAGCGACCGGCCCGGTCGCTTCAAGGGCAGCGGGCGCGCACTATGGGCAAGAATGCCAACATGAAAGACAAAAAAAAACATACAGGAATGTACACAATGCTATAGAGCGGTTTGTGAGGGTTGCTTAGCCCTGGCGTGCGTAGTACGGCTTCATCCATACTACGTGGACGACTTCAGCACGGGGACGGCGTCGGTTCGCACCAGGATCAGAGCTTTGAGGCACCACCTCGTAGTTCACATCACTGAGGCGGTGTACAACTTCGTAGGGGCCGAAGTAGCGGCGCAACAATTTCTCTGAGAGCCCACGGTGTCGTATAGGTGTCCACACCCACACGCGGTCGCCTGGTAAGTACTGGACATTCCGTCGGGTCCGGTTGTAACGGTAGGCGTCGGTATTCTGTTGGGTGCGGATGCGATTCCGAGCAAGCTGGCGAGCTTCCTCGGCTTTCTCGACGAACTCTTCAGTGGTGTCATTCCTTGTGGTTCCGTGGTCTACCGGGAGCATGGCGTCTAAGGGGGTGGTAACGCGACGTCCGTAAAGCTCGAATGGTGTAAACTCGGTGGTCTCCTGCACAGCGGTATTGTAAGCAAACGTGACGTATGGCAAAATTTCATCCCACGTTTTGTGTTCCACATCAATGTACATGGAGAGCATGTCGGCTAATGTTCTGTTTAGGCGCTCTGTTAAGCCGTTAGTTTGGGGATGATAGGCCGTAGTCTTTCGGTGGTCGGTGTGCGTCAGGGTGACGACTTGTTGCAATAACTCCGCTGTAAACGCTGCGCAGTAATGAGTACAGCGGGTGCACCGTGGCGAAGCACAATGTTGTGGACGAAGAAGCTGGCGACTTGAGCAGCAGTTCCCCGCGGCACAGCTTTCGTCTCCGCATAGCGAGTTAAATAGTCAGTTGCCACGATTATCCACTTATTTTGCAAGGAGGCAAATCTAGCTGCAAGTCGGAGGATGTCAAGGGAATAGGAGAACGGGACAAGCAGTCAGCGTCGCTATGCTTATGGCCGGATCTGTAGACAACAGTTATGTCGTATTCCTGAAGGCGGAGGCTCCAACGAGCGAGGCGACCTGATGGGTCTCGTAGATTGGCAAGCCAGCAGAGCGAGTGGTGATCACTGACCGCTCGAAATGGCCGGCCGTATAAGTAGGGTCGGAACTTGCTGATGGCCCACACGACTGCTAAGCATTCTTTTTCTGTCGTTGAATAATTAGCTTCAGCTTTTGTCAGACTACGACTCGCGTACGCAATTACACGTTCTGCGCCATCTTGCCATTGAACCAGAATGGCCCCGAGTCCTACGTTACTGGCGTCGGTGTGTATTTCAGTTGCCGCGGTGTCATCAAAATGCGCCAGCACTGGAGCGGATTGAAGGCGTTTACGCAATTCGGTGAAGGCCTGCTCTTGCTCGTCCGTCCACGCAAAGGGCACATCTTGTCGCGTCAGTCTCGTGAGCGGTTCAGCAATCCTTGAGAAGCCTTCAACGAAACGACGGTAGTAAGCGCAGAGGCCCAGGAACCGCTGAACAGCCTTTTTGTCTTTAGAACGAGGGAACTCGGCAACGGCAGCGAGTTTTTCTGGGTCTGGTCGTACTCCTTGGGAGCTGACCACGTGGCCTAGAAACTTGAGTTCCTGGAAGCCAAAGTAACATTTTTCAGGCTTGATGGTGAGGTTGGCCTTGCGTATTGCGGTAAGAACACTTCGTAGCCGGGCGAGATGTTCATCGAACGTGCTGGAAAACTCAACAACGTCGTCTAGGTACACCAGACACGTCTGCCACTTTAGTCCAACGAGTACAGTGTCCATCATTCGTTGGAACGTAGCAGGAGCGGAACAGAGACCGAAAGGCAGCACTTTAAATTCGTACAGCCCATCGGGAGTCACGAAGGCGGTTTTTTCATGGTCACGCTCGTCCACTTCGATTTGCCAGTAGCCTGACTTTAGGTCTAACGAAGTAAAGAACTGAGCATGACGCAGACGGTCCAAAGCGTCATCGATCCGTGGCAGGGGATAAACGTCGCGTTTGGTGACTCGGTTAAGCCGTCTGTAGTCAACGCAGAAGCGGAGTGTGTTGTCTTTCTTTTTT
The DNA here is from genome assembly GCF_050947875.1 of Dermacentor variabilis. Classification (NCBI taxonomy): domain Eukaryota; kingdom Metazoa; phylum Arthropoda; class Arachnida; order Ixodida; family Ixodidae; genus Dermacentor; species Dermacentor variabilis. Next base: position 166,956,672 of record NC_134573.1, on the reverse strand, counting down.
ACTAGTACGACAGGCGATGCCCACGGACTTGTCGACGGCTGGATGACGTCATCATTTAGCATTTCTTGAACTTGACGCTTAATCGCCTCCCGCTCCATAGGTGACACGCGATACGGATGCTGACGAACAGGCCGCGCCGACTCCTCTGTAACGATCCGGTGTTGCGTAACGGAAGTGCGCTGGACTTTGGATTCCGTGGAGAAACAGCCGGAGAATTCTGTCAGTAGGCCCAGCAGCTGATCCTTCTGTACATCTGCTAAGTCAGCATTAATGTGGACGCGGGTATTCAGGCTGGCGTGAGTTGTTGCATCCGGTGAAGTCACTTGTAACGTGCCGATGTCGGAGAAGTCAGCAATGTCGTTCAGGAATGCCACAGCTGTACCTTGAGGGACGTGCTGATACTCATGGCTGAAGTTTGTCAACAAAACTTGCGAGCACTTATGCTGTATTCGAACAAGGCCCCGGGCGATGCAGATGTCTTTCGAGCAGCAGCGGGATATTTGCCTCGGCAATACCCTCATAGCCGTCGAATGCGTCGCAGGTGACGAGGGTCACTACGCTGCTCCGTGGCGGCACAACAATCCTCAAGGCGTCGACATACGTGTCGCCAGTGCTGCTCCCTGCTAAGGCCTGCGCCGTCGAAAACGCTACCCGCGACTTTTGTAAGTTAATCACAGCTCCATTAGCCTGCAGAAAGTCCATTCCCAGAATTAGGTCCCTCGAACAGCTTGGGAGGATAACGAAATCTCCGAGGTACGTAAACCCACGAATGCTCACGCGCGTTGTGCATCTTCCTACCGGGGTTAGCAGATGGACTCCTGCAGTTCGAATCTGCGACCCAGTCCACTGGTAGAAACTTTCTTCTGCTTGCAGGCAAGGTCCATGCTCATAACTGAGGTGTCCGCTCCAGTGTCGATTAACGCCGTTATTTCTTCGTCGTCTATGGTGACGGGAATGTTCGACGTTACTACCTCTCGTAAGGTGTTTGACTCCGTCTGTACGTCTGCGTCGTTCTGTTTTCGGCGTTGTCGTCGTAGTGGAGGATCTTGCGTACGGTCGTCGTCAGCGGCCTCACCTCCGAAGGTCGCTGAACTCAGTTTTCCCGACCCGCCTGGCTAGGTGAGCGGAGTCTGAGAGTACCGCGAGTAAAGGCTTGGCTTGGTGATGGTGACCTGTAACGAGCAGGAGACGACGAACGGGGCTCCTGCCATCGCTGATCAACATTGCGACGATTCGCAACGAAACTCTCTATTTCCGGCGGCCGCTCACCAGGTCGTGGACGAGGTGCATTCGGCGAGAATCCACGGAGCCCCACCTGACGATAAGGACACATTCTGTAGATGTGTCCGGCTTCGCCACAATGAAAACAAAGGGGCTTGTAGTCTGTGGTGCGCCAGACGTCACTCTTCCTAGTCCTTGCTTCGGCGATGTGTGCTGGGCTGCGAGGCGGCCTGAAGCTTACGTCCATTTGTTGAGTGGGATGTACCATGCTGCACGCACTTGAGGGTGACAACCGGCGTACTGCTTCAGCGTAACTCATTGCGGCGTGCGGTCCCTGTTGTGGTGCCTCGTACTGTCCAGGAATATGGACGGCCTGTCGTACTTCGGCGCGCACCATTTCCGCAATGGAAAGTTGTCCCACAGGGCCAGTGGTCGTCTGCAGCTTCTGCAGTTCCTCCTTGACGACAGCCCTGATGAGTTCTCGCAGGGCGCCAACGTCGTTACCGAGGGTAACGGCAGAGAGCTCCCTTGAAATCATGGCGTCGCGGTTGTTTTGCCTGGCCCGCTGTTGAAGGGCCTTTTCCATAGTAGTGGCTTCGTCACGGAACTCGGCAAGTGTCGCCGGCGGATTTCGAATGAGGCCAGCAAAGATTTCCTCTTTGACGCCGCGCATGAGATGGCGCACCTTCTTTGCTTCAGTCATCAAAGGGTCCGCACGTCTGAAAAGCCGATTCATGTCTTCTACGTACGCCGTCACTCGCTCATTCGGGCCTTGAATTCTTGCCTCCAACGCTAACTCCGCCCTCTCCTTCCTGTCCGCCCTGGCGAAGGCATTGAGGAACTGCCTACGAAATTCTTCCCATGACGTCAGTGTCGCCTCGTGGTTCTCAAACCATGTTTTCGCGGAATCCTCAAGAGCGAAGTACACGTAACGTAGCTTACGCTCGTGGTTCCAGTCGTTGAGGTTGGCAACCCGGTCAAAATGGTCAAGCCAGTCATCGGCGTCCTCTGAAGCACTTCCGTGGAACAGATTCGGCGTCCGGATGTGATTGACGACAACGTGCGATGCTGCAGGAGTGGCAGGTGGTGGTTGGGTCGTCATTCTAGTTCGTTCGGGTAGCAGACCGTGCTGTGTAGCAGACCGTGCTGTGGCTGGAGTCCCTGGAGGCGTCGGCTGGCACGTACGTGCACAGGGGTAAGCTCGGTTGAACTACTCGCCGGGCTGAGGTCTGGGGTATGCTCCAGAGATCTTAACATCGACCGTACCCCGCACGTCCACCAGAAATGTCACCCAGCTATGGCAACTAAAACAGTTTACCACCGACAGATCGGGAAAAAACGTCTGCCTTTAGCGACGGCTGGTCCTCGGAGAGCCCGCGCGGAAACACGAACTTCATCGTTCTCGCCTTAACGGTCCCGTGTCAATACGTGCAAACTTATTTCGCGTCAATATTCGTGACACTTTCGTGCACACAGTTTTCTTTCCGTGTTCTTAGACACGGAAAAGGCTTACTATATAACATGGCGGTATGGAATGCTATGTGACCTGTCGGAAATGGGCATCCGCGGAAATATGCTTAATGTAATCGAAAGCTATTATCAAATCACACATTCTGTGTCAGAATCAATAATGTTCTCTCGAGACCATTTATACAGGAAACTGAGGTATCGCAGGGTGGCGTGCTTAGCTGCACACTTTTTATCATAAAAACGAATTCCTTTCGCTCATCACTACCGAATAGTATATTTTATTCGGTATACATTGGCGACATTCAGATTGGGTTTGTCATGTTATCTCACTATCTGTGAGTGACAAGTACAGCTTTGTCTAAAGAAATTGTCTAAATGGGCCAATGAAAATGGCTTTAAGCTCAATGCTAGCAAAAACAGCTGTGTTCTTTTCACACAAAAGAGAGGCCTCATAGCAAATCCCGATGTAGAACTTCAGGGGCAGCACATATCTGTGAGCACAGAACACAAATTTTTAGGCATAATTTTAGACACGAAATTAACCTTTATTTCACACCTGAAGTACCTTAGAAACAAATACCTAAAAACCTTGAACATTCTTAAAATTCTGTCACACACAATATGGGGTAGTGATAACCTTTACAAGAGCCTCCTTTGATCACGCTTAAGTTAAGGGGCCATAGTTTATCAGTCAGCTACTCCTAGCGCATTGAAGATGCCGAATCCTGTCCGTCACCAAAGTATCTGCCTGGCGACCGGTGCCCTCAGGAAAAGTCCTGCAGAGAGTCTCTATGTTGAAGCTAATAAGTGGGCGCTTCATCTTCAGAGGTCTTACTCAAGTTTTATGTACTTTCTGAAGGTAAATGCTAACTGCGAACATCTCTCTTACGTAAGTGTAAACAACATGACATCTGCAACTTTATTTAATAATTGACCAGCAGTTAGAGAACCCTTCTCATCGCATATACGGAAACTTGGTCAAGAAGCGGGTGTTCCACTTTTTGAAGTCCTCTAATGGCTCCTGTCAAGCTATGTCCACCATGGCAATGGTAGCTTGTTGAGTGTGATACTTCATTTGTTCAAATAACAAAGAACGCTCCCCAGCTGCACATTAAAATGCACTTTCTTGAACTTCAGTCCAAATACTCTTGCCAAGAATTTTACACAGATGCCTCAAAGTCGCATGCTGGCGTTTCATATAGAGCCATCGGCCCACCACTTTCAGAATCTAACTTCCTTTACCTGGAAACAAGCATATTCATTGCTGAGGTATATGCTGTAGTGACAGCTGTGAAACATATCAAGTAAGCAAAATTGCAAAAGGCTATTATATTCACAGACACTCTTAGTGTCGTAAAATCTCTGATGTCACTCTAGAAACCCAACAATCCTGTAGTCAATGAGATGTATTCGCTCCTCTGCAGAGCATATATGTCTAATCAGCATGTCATACTATGTTGGGTACCTGGGCACAGAGGCATTAAGGGCAACATGTCTGCTGATGAAATTGCCATATCCATTGCAATGAAAGCTGGTAACTCCTCCGTAGGTATTGCGGCCACAGAAATAAAGCCATTTCCGCGAAAAAAACTTCGAAGGCATTGGCAACAAGTTACACCGAAACCTCCAATAAACTTCATTTAATCAAGCCACAATTTAAAAATTTGCTACCAATAACAAAAATACGGCGAATCGAGGACTTTTTCTGCCGCCTTAGGATAGGTCGTATGTATGGCACACTCTTTTCTGTTGACCGGTAGTGAACCTCCCATATGCTGTAGATGTGGCAAGACGCTAACCGTCCTCCATGTCTTGGTGGAGTGTAGAAAAATGGAAGCTGAAAGGAAGAAACACTTCCCTCTAGCCTACCGACAGAATATTCCTTTTCATCCGGCAATGTTGCTTGGTGCCGACCCATTTTTTAAAACAGAAAATCAGTTTTTACTTTCTGCAACATGTTACTTCATTGCAAATTATAGGCCCAAAAGTTTCGTAGCACGGCATCTTGCCAAAGGCTAGTGCTGCGATAGTAGCATTTTGTAGAGCACGTGCCTAAAGGCCCTTGCATTTAAAGGCCTCGTTGAGGCAATAGTGGTATTGGCATTTATATATTTTAGTATCTTATACCATCAGAGCATATCTTTTAAATTCATAACACATCTGAGAAGTCATTGTGACTATTTTAGTAGTTAATAATTTTATTACTGCTTCTTAGACCCCTATACAGCCAGGTTACATTGTTATAGCTGACAACGCTGCCAATTGTCATTAATTGCATCATTGACTGCATTACAATATTGCTTGGTGCTCTGAGGCCATGATTGGGCCTTGCGCCATAAATAATAATAATAATAATATTATTTAATAATAATAATAATAATAATAATAATAATAATAATAATAATAATAATAATAATAATAATAATAATAATAATACAGGAAACTGAGGTACCGCAGGGTGGCGTGCTTAGCTCATCATCATCATCATTCCAGCTGTGGCAAGCTGTCTTTCTTTTTCATTTTCCTTTTATGAGGAATATGAAGCAAGTTTCAAAATTTGTCCCTCATTCATAATTCTGCTGTACAATAAAGGAATTCATAATTTACCCTATGTTTTCCTTAACTTTGTCTATTGGCATTGTGTGGTTACTAAAAATTGTACCCCTTATATTTTCTGGTTCTCACCAAACTGCATATGTTGCGCGCATACTTGACATACTGTGGCTACAGGGCGGGGTTACTCCTCATATTAAAGGTGTTGCATGCTCTCTTAGAGAAGCCCAGGTGCTTGAATTAATCCAGAAGCCTTTACTACATTGTCGCTTTTAGTACTTGTGTGTGTGTGTTAGTAACATCAAAATCTGTCAGCCTGAATGCTTGCAACACTCTTCTGCCACTATGGTCCTTGACTGTCTCTTAGAGATACATAAGGAGACACCTGAAGCAGGAGAATAGGGAGGCAAACACTGAGAGGATGAAGGTATGGCTTTCTTTTAACACTTCTGTACTAGGTACACGATTGAAAAGTCGTCCTAAGGTGAAGCATTCTCTGCTTCAATCCTGCATGTTGCAGGAAGCTGCCTGTCTTGCCTCAATTTCCAGTGCACCACCTTTGGCATTGGCAGTTGCCATGCGACCATCATCATGCTTTAGTCTTGCTGTCATTAACATTGTACTGCTGTTGTCACCATGCTGCTGCCATCACCCATGTGTCAGTGTTGTCAAGCCGTCATAATCGCTGCCGTCACTGTAGACACACACTCAGTTCATATGCATAGTCCTTACATAGACACATTGTTCCATCTGGTAATACTTTTCGCAATCCGAAATGAGGCTAGATAGACAGCTATCTGCCAGTGGCGTAGTACTGGGGAGGGCGGGAGGGCCGTGGGCCCCAGGCCCCAGATGTCATTTGGGGGGGGGGGAGTCATATGTCTCATGACCCCGCTCTTTCCACCGGCTTCACTGGGCATAAGTGGTAAAGAATGCTCTGGTAACCAGCAGCCCGAGCTCGTGTACCCGATGTACCAGAAGTGTAATGTCGCAGAATTGTCGGCTGTAGCTTTATCAATATCCTACGTAATAATTAATATGAATGTGCAGGCTAAAAAGTTCAGTTCGCTAACTGGTCGCTAACGTGCTCGCCTTAGTGGAAAGTTTCGTGTGCGGTGCGCTCATGCTCGTGCGTTGCTAAGCATACAGTCTAGCGATGTGACTCTTGGGCCCCTCTTTCGTTCAGTCCGCGCTATCCTAAAATAAGATATATTAAATAACTGTTTAATTAGAAATTATAGAGAAAACATTGCAATTCGGGAATTGAGGACTCAGTCATATTAACTCAACAAAGACTTTTCTAAACAAAATCCTCTTGGGTGCTAGAGCCTGCAGTAGTTTGACACTGCAGGCGGCCCAGTGTGGCAGTACCAAAAGAAATATCCAATAGTGCACCAGTCGTGTCGATCTCTCTATCCTCTCCATTGCGAGTGCAGACCAACAGTAGCGGAGTCTTTCGCTGGCACGGACTTCTTCGTGGCCTTCTCTTTTTTGCACGGTGACGTCAAGAATCGATGCGAAGCATGCTCTATTCCGTTCCCGAACTTGTGGTTGTACCGCAGCTCGGATAATCACGTTTGGCTATAGCAGCAAATAAAGACTTTATGGATCAGAATGACAAGAACTCGTAATGTCATAGCACTGTCGTCCACGCAGCAGGGAAGCAGGTGGCATTTTCTTTTACGGTGGGGAGGTCAGCGTCACTGGCACGCTATTTAATTTTCGTTTGGGATCAGGGCTGCCCACTGCCAAAATACTGCACACCGTAGTACCTACAACGATTTCTGTTAAGTTGTTGTTTAGCAACATATGACTGTCAGGCTTCAATTTTGCAAATGCCATGTTGCCTCTAAAATTGCTAATTTTATTATTAACTTTATTAAGATGTTTTTGTTACTTGTGAGCCATATTTTCCACTATGCCACATCTGCATTGGCTGCCAAGCATTCCAGTCTGACAGCAGATGTGCAAATGCACTTATCACAAGTTATTACTGCAGCACCCTGTGTTATTTGGTGCAGAAAATGAAACAGCTTGTATACCTGCTACATTCGCGATCTCTGGAAATGAAAGCGAAGGGTGGGGGGACATGCGCGGTATCCAAGGTGGCTGTGCTGGTGCTTGAACATCACCCCACTGCCCCTAAAATTTTCGAAATCCTCGCCTTCCCGTCTACACAAGGGGGGGGGGGGGGAGGAAAGAAGAATGCCTATGGGCCCCGGGTGCCAGATGGCCTAGCTACGCCACTGCTGCAACATGCCTTGTATAGCATTGATTCCCACAGTGAGTGTGACCTGTAATATATTTCTGTCTAATGTTATTGAAAGGACAACCAGAAATCACCATTTCCACTGTCAGCAAATAGGCAGAAAACAAGCAAGTGTATTTCATTTTGAATGTAGTCTGAAAGTTGTATGTTTGTAGATATGTTCTATACATATAAAGTCCAGGGTAGCTCACAACAAGCGCGTTAAATATATATCCTAAAGTTCTTGAGGATTGCTTTAAGAGTTTATTTATTTTAGGAGCACATATGAAGCTTTGTTGAAGTGTGTGTGGAAGAGAGCGGGAAGAATTTTATTGTTCTCAGGCAATGTTCACTGCATAGTCAGCTAGACACTGACAAATGAAAACATCTGCTAAGGCTGTTCCACTCAAGTGTTTGCTGTTTCTTCCGTAACTTGCTACTTGAAGACTAATTGATACTGTTGATGCATTTGTGAGGGTCATCTCTACTGTGCATATTATTGCCTTCAGGAACATAGATTAAGCAATAGAATTTAATTGAAGGCTTTATTCAAGTGTGCAACTTTACATTTGGGAAGGGAAGACAAAAGGTAACAATACCTGACGGAGTCATATATGTCTCATGACCCCGCTCTTTCCACCGGCTTGACTGGGCGTAAGTGGTAAAGAATGCCCTGGTGACCAGCAGCCCGAGGCCGTGTACCCGATGTACCAGAACTGTAATGTCGCAGAAGATTTCAGTAGGAACGATAATTTTAATTTGGTAAAGAAAGTCTCAAAAACCAGCAAGTGGGGAGACCTGGCAGTGAAATCTAGGTACTTTGGATGTATTCTATGAGATTACTGTACGTAAAACTATCTGCCTGATCGCTTTCATTTCGTGCATATTCATAACGAAGATGCCACTTTACTGTTGCATCGCGAGTCCCCCAGGGCAGTGTGTTGGGCCTATTATGAACTGCTATTTTTGGACTTATGTTTACTGCCCTTCCACTTATTTAGAACGTGACTTGGGGATGAAGTTAGACCTGGTGGCTCCGTATTCTTATTCGGGAATTATGCCTGTATAAATGATCAAGTAAACGCAAGTAGTTGTCACTGAACTCTAGTACCAGCCGAGTGCGCCGTGTGAAAAATGCTCGTTTTTTAGTCATTCGTCAACCTACCCCTGTGCCATATCTCAACTTTGCAAGGGAATATCATATAGCATCACTTACGAAAAGTCTTTTTCTAGTAGTTTTTAGAGCCATATATAGATGTGTTCACAAATGCCCTCACTCAAATTCATCATGGAACCGTAACAAAACTTCTATTTCCATCACATGATTTCCTGAGCACTCAACGTTCCATGGAATGAGCCAGAACTTGTTGAATCGGCGCTTGCAAGGTGGAGGCTGCGTCCTCCTTTTCAAATACACATGGTGAGGATATGGTCGTAGTAAAACATGTTATACCATCTATTTGTAATATTTTGCCTGGCTTTTCTGTAGTTATAGAAAAATGTTGATTTTAAATGTAGCCAGAAAGTATCCATGTAGCCAACCCGAATGTTTTCCCGACGCGAGCCTTCAGAAGCAGTTAAATTGGCGCAAAGACGCAAAGTAGCCAAACCTGGGAACCCTGGCTTGTTGATAATTTGAATATGGTAGGATTTTACGGCATTGTGATAATCGATCCAACAGCTCCAGCAAGCTTTTAGCGGAATCAAGGGTATTTCCGCTGGGAGGTCGTTGATAAGCATGACATCGAGCGTTGAGGTAAGCCGAATATCGTAGCACACTGCTGTGATAGGATTATTAATAAAATTAAGCCTTCCGTCCGCAGTCTATTTCTCGGGCGACGAGTGGTGAACGCGTTCTTCTGTTCACTTTTCACACTGACCTGGCCACTGCGATGCCTTCCAAATGTAAAGTAAGATTATGTCATGGTTTCTGCTGATTTCCTTGCGGAAACATTCTGCAGTTTCATGAAGGTTACATTTAAGTAAACGGTGTAAGCCATCTATGAATTTTCATGAGCGCAAAGATATAATACACACTATATGAGATAATTATGAGATGTGGCTTCTTTGTAGACGCCTGCTAGCATCAAAAACAAGAAGGAGAATTACTACCTTGGTATGTAGGTGTTCTGCGTTACTAAGTTACAATGCAGTCAATGGGTGTGTTCTTGGTGCACAGCACTTCGAATCACCAACTTTCCGATGTCACGCTTGCGCAGCTCTCACCGGTCGCACTGAGCTCTTTTATGCCAAGAATGCCAATCGACATCGCTTAACGAGTCACGTGGTGCTGAGAGGTTGGCGTGGTTTGGTTTCTGTGTTGCTGTGTGGTCTGACAGCTTTCCCGGTTTTCGCTTAATCGCAACCAACTATTAAAGGTTTAGGTGAGCACTAGTGTCGCTCACCTTTCCTCCGCCTTCATGACGTCGTATCGCATACGTATCATCATTTCTAATTATGCTTGCCATGCTTGCGCGCAAACGGGAACAGCTGTGACAGCGCATTATTTTGGGAACTTCAGGCTGCTTCATACGTAGGTGCATTAAAATATAAACAGATATAGCTTCTTTGTAGTGCTGCCGAAGTTTTTGCGCACGTCCCAGGTAGCACAAAAGAGATACGTAACGTTTTCGTAGCGTTTATGCAAGACGATAAAAACGGGTTAAAGAAGACACGAATGAGAGAACTTCAGCGGGAAAACGTCGGATATCTCTGCTAATGTCCGGCTTAATTGCTTTCTTGAGACGATCTAGAGCAGGTCTGCAAGACGTATTCGAAAAGCTGGTCTAGAAATAAGATTGGGAAAGACACAAGTAATCCCTTTGCCAAAACTATTCGTAACCAATTTCTAAACGTTTTTAGGACGTTATCAAAAAGCTGGTCTAGAAGCGGTCTTGAAAGGGTTACGATCATCTGAAGCTAATTTTCGCGGGTGACGGGCGTGATGAGACATCGTTGTTCAAAACACGCGTTTAGTTTCGCCTCACGCGACTGGCCTATGCCGCGCAGACGTCGTCAGCCGCACCCGTTGGCACGGCCTAGGCCAATCGCGTGAGGTGAAACTGATCGGGTGTTTCGAACAACGATCTCCAATCGCGCCCCAGATGAGTAGAAGCGTCCGTGTTGACTGTAAGAGCCATGGCGCAGTGCCAAGCACTGTTCCCCGCATGGCCGGCGCATCGTCTACCAAGTCGCACGAAAATGAGCCTGTTAGGAATAAGAAATCCTTAATACCGCCTTTAGTAAGCTACGATGCTTACAACCACAATGGGAATGACATCCTGCAAAGAACAAATGGCCACGTCTTGGCAGGTGGCCAGACCAAGCCCTTCATGCCAAGAGTGCATGAAATGAGAACATTGTGACAAAGCAAGAACACTTTATTAAAATGTAATGCTTATGCAAGGTTCGAACAAACTGTGTGAGAAATGCAAATAGAAATAAAAGTACATCAACAATGACAAAAGTCGCAGAAAGGATTCGTAATGAACTCGAAAGTGAACATTCACTAGCACATAAACAAAATTGCAAGTACACATACAAAAATGAACAGAAAAACCTGGAGTGTACTAAAGTGTCTAATTTATCACAGTAAAGTGCGCGTGCTATTAGATGGACTAGAGTTATGCAGAAGTGACATCGGAGCGAATGGAAGAAGTAGACTGAAAAATGCAAGAGTATGAATTGGATGGTAACTGCCTCCAAGCAATGTTACCAATCATCTAGAAGCTTGAAAAGAGCACAAAAAGAAATACCACCGCATACCATCATAAAACAATCCTGTGACAGAAATAAAAAAAAATGGGAACAATGCAAAATTGGAAATATTGCCTTTAGGATATATCAAAGAAGGTAATGGCGAGAAAAAAATAACCATACAACAAAAAAGCAATCAAGTGAAATTAGTACAGAATACTTAAACGAGGGATTCAGTGTAACAATTAAGTGAACACTACTGTAGTACAGCGAGTAATGCTGCATCTTGCCACTCCAGAACGTGAGAAATGAATATGCAAGCCTCATATTAGAAACTTACATAAACATGGAAATAAACTGGAATGCACTGGAAGCTGCATTTGTGTAACAAAGGAAGCAATGGTCATAATAAATAGTAAGTGTTTTATCTAAAAAGCCCTTTACAAGAGGCAAAGTTGTACCTCTCTGGCAAAAACAATGTTGCAACGAATAATTTGCAAGCCAGCAAATACAATAATTAGCACACTGACATGTCCCACTTTGCGCACATCTCCAGTCTCCTAAAGTAAAAAAAAGCACTCTGAATGAGAAAAACGTTTAACACATGTAGCCCAGAGCAAATTCTTTGCCAATTCACTCACACTTTCACATCCAAAAACATTTGCCACAAAGTCCAGGCACAGTTCCACTGATGTTTACCAATTCACCCCCACTTTCACGTCCAAAAATATTTGGCACAGTCCAGGCAGAGCTTCATAGATAAACAGCTTGAGAGCATCCTACTGATTATTGTGCAGTCCCGCTGCTGAAAATAGAACTGCCGCACATGCTGGTAGTGGTTTCAATGTAGACACACGTACTTGCTGCCCTGGACAGGTATGCTCAGATATCTGCGCTTCCATTTTGTCGAAGTAGACACATTGATGCACTACGCTGGTAATTGAAATATTTTGAATGCACAAGTATTGGCTTCACCAGAAAGACTTGCCCACATACCACCACTGGCATATATATGCACTTGCTCTTCACTCAGTAGCATTGAACTTAAAGTGTTCCCTATGTGGGAGCCATGTGTAAAACCGGTGTCACACGACCACTCTCGATCGCGATCAAGCCCGATCCGGATCGAAATTATCGATGCGACTGGCTCACTCTCGTAGCTTGCGCAGAGGAGCCATCACGACCGAGAAATTCGATTTGTAACGGACTGGATAGCGGCTAAAAGAGCCCCGTGTGAAACCGGTACCAAATAATGCACAGACGTACGCTAGGAAAATGTGTTGCACAAGGACAAAGAACTGCGACATGCCCTGTTGTGCGAAGCGCGCGAACAGAACACATGTATATATATATTTAAAAAAAACTGCGAGAGCGCTTCGCGAACTCCATGCGCACACATGGCACCCGCACGAACTCGGCAGGCCGCCGTAAAGCGCGAAGGTCGCACAGCGTACATTCCGACTCATTTCCCAAACTGCAAACAATCGTACTACCTAAAGCATACAAGTTATTTTATACCAAGAGCATACTCGACTCACGTATGCAGTATGCACAAGCGAGTTATGCAGCGTACATGCTGTATCCATTCGCCAAATAGTAAAATTGATAACAAGCACAAAGCTACAAGGGACTCAATACATTACTACCATTTTAGGCGTCAAATAAAATCGAATTTGGCCGTTTCATATATTGGACACAATATATGGACACATGTGGTACACGGTAATACCATGAAATACCCATCACGTGGGTAAAGGGGGCGAAAACACAATCGAGAACCTGAAGCGCAAACGATAAAAGCACGGTATGGTGCACGCAAAATTCTGTCAGTGCGCTGTAGCGCGAGGGAAGAAAATAGGGTGAGCACTTGACCTCACCTTTTGGGATACCGCACTAGTAGTGAATCATTAAAGAAAAAGCCTGTTTGAACCAGTTCCCTTGTCTGCAACATTCTTGCTAAACGGGAGACTAAAATACCACGATGATGGCTCTATTGCGGAGATCGGCAAGGTGCGCACAGACAGAAATTTTGCCGCCTTTCTTCGCATTCAGCAAAATGCTTTCTTGTTAGGATCACGCATAGCGGCCGACCCCGACGCTAGGGACACACAGGCACGATTTCGTCCCTCTAACTTTCGTCCTTATACTGCCCTTAATGCCTTAATTACAGCGTCAGTGAAAAGGCGCCTCACATAACATGACAGTGAACTTGAAGAGCTGATTAGTGCCCTCCACTCCGCGCCCTCCAATTGAAAACACTACTGATTTCCAAATTAATCTACACAAACAGATCGCAAAACCCAAACTAATCACAGAACGTCGTTTTCTTGACGGCAAAACCCTGCAACACTTACATGACAAAGGGCAACGGCAGCACATTCAGAACAGTCGCAAACAGACCATAGTGCCATGCGAGTGCGATAACGTAACTATGCCCGGCTTCACGAATAACGTGGCCGCCTTGATCAAATAACAATTGAAAACACTACTGATTTCCAAATTAAAACCACACAAACATATCGCACAACCCAAAGTGATCACAGAATATCGTTTTCTTGACAGCAAAACACTGCAACACTTACATAGCAAAGGGCAGCGGCAGCACGTTCAGAACAGCCGCAAACACACCACAGCGCAATGCGAGTGCGGTGACGTGACGACGCCATGACGACGCGACTGTGCCCCGGCTCGCCCGGCTGCCCGGCATCACGAATCACGTGGCCACCTTGGTCACATGATTTGACGACGGTATCGCCACCTTGCGCAAGGTTGGATCGCGTTGATGGGTTGTTGAATATTGTAGAAGCCGCTAAAGAGGCTGACGCGCCGTGGCGTGGCGGTGGCGTTTTGAGTCGTTTGCAAAACGTATTCACCCCTCGTTTTTAAGCTGTCTGGCTTCCAACGTTATCAAAACGTATTCACCCCTCGTTTTTAAGCTATCTTGTTTGGAACGTCTTTGATGCGTCGATTTTGGTCAAAAATCCTTTTCAGACGTTGAATCCCTTAATACGACGTTTTCAAGACTTTGTGTGCTACCTGGGGTCTTGTAGCCATCAGTTTCCTGCGAAACGAAGGAGAATAAGCCGCTCTTTCATACAGAAGTGGCTTGAGTTATTGTTTTGGCGTGTTGCGTATGGTTACATTGCGTTGCATCTTTAAAAGAAAATACTCGCTAAATGTTTTGGTAAAACTGTCTCATCAAATCTGAGACGCCTTGTCCTCGTTTGCAGACATCCACAGTGGCGTCCACAAAAAAGGAGTTCGAAGAGTTTCTTCGGAAGGAAGGCGTGTACCAGGCCTTAGGAGAAGGTGAACAGCATTCAAATGATTTGAGCCTGGTAACGTATGGTAACCGCGGACGGTTATGACCTCGACACTTGGTAGAGAATTAAGGTGCAGTTTGGAAGCTTCGGTCACGTGCAGTGGTTGCTTTACGTTGCCACACAAAAGGATATGTGATTTCAATTAAGAACCTGATTTAAAGACATCATCAGACGCGCCATGAAAGGGTGTGACGATTGCTAAACAGTAGACGAATGATATAATCCGAATTGTCTTTGTCAGAGTAACAGCAGCTTCGACAATAAAGCAGTTGCCCTGTCAAAGACAAGTGAGTGCTTGGCGTCGTCATGTTTCTTATGTGCATGCGTTTGTTTCGCAGCCGAATTCTTTTTCCTAACAAGACAGGCCCATCTTTCTTGTCAATATGTTTGCTCCGGCCTCAACAACTTGTTCACCCACTGTGAATCAATTCAAGTCTACATCATTTTGTGAGCCCTCTGTCTTGCCTGAAGGCTGATTGTTGTTGCATGATATCTATATAAGGTCGTTCACACTCCAGTGCTTTCTCACAAGTTTTAATAAATTTCACTGGAAAGGCATTCATTTGCATGAAATTACTTATAGGTAAGCTTGCCTGGCCAGATTATTACTGGAAGGATCTCTTTTGGTTTTATTGTTAAAGCATTACAATATATAACATTTGCAGACAAAAATGTGCTGAATTTTGTCTCTGTTTAGCAAATGGTCGTTTAACGATATTTGCATGCCTAGGTGTAATAATTACAGCTAAATCAAAGGTTAACCAAGTGAAACCAAGACTTAACCAGGTTAAACGAAGCTTTTGCTTTGCATATCCAGGGTTAGCTGAGCTACGCCGCAGCCATCTTTGTTTTCACTACGCGCGCGGTTCCTGCTGCATAAATTTCTTTCAGAGCTTTAAGTTATCACAGCTGTATAAGTTTCTTAAATATGCAGTAAATGCGCTTGAATGCCGCAGTTAATGTGTATGGCCGTGCAACAAAGGTATTTCTCGGCCTAGAGAGGGTCACGGCTGGAGCAGCGGGAAATTTCCTAATCCTGCCGATGTATCATTGGAGTGACTCTGAAAATAGCCATTTTCGAAAGGAAATAAAATTGAGAAAAGAGGATTTTCGATGGTAGGGGCTGTTGACGGACATCCACCAGATCCAGGCGAGGTGCGAGCTCACCAGAACCGGCGACGTTCGGTTGCCGTTCCGAGCTAGTCGGCGCTTCGCCTTCTGCCATTCGCTCTCGATGCGTTGCGTGTTGGCCCATGCAAAAGGGTGTTTGTTAACGGTGTGCCAGCCGAAGTTCAGTGGCGTCCGCAAGGCTGGGTGTGCCCATTCGTCGCTGTAGACTGTCGTAACTGGGAGGACATTCATGGCGATGAGAAGGCCAAGGGTAGCCGCGTTTCTCTTGTATATTTTGAACAGCCTCAGCTACTTTGTCTGCACGCATAGCACGCCAAAAGTACAAGCGCCCCAGTCTGATACAACGCCTGTAGTTATTACGGAACATGTGAGGAACGTTATCACCAGCAAGAAGGCGAACACCGTTCGATTTGCGTTTGCCTCTCATTAGGCACTTGTCGATCTGCACCACCTGGCCTACACCTCGCAGCGGCGGCTTTTCTACAAGCTCTGCCAGCGCCACTTCTCTAATAATATTTCGCCAGTCGGAACGATTGATGTTGATCATTTTGAACACATTCTGCGCTAGCTTTTCCGCGCTTCTGGATGAGAGCTCATTCGCCAAGGCGTACGTCATCCAGATTATTTCTCTTCGTGAAAGTTTCACGTTCGGACGTCCTAGTACACCAGTGCAAGCAAAAAATGAACCCCGCCCTTGCTGCTGGTGCAGCGCATTGGTTCCGCGGAGCTGGGAAAGCTGCCTTCTGCAGGCATTGCATTTACAGCTTCGTCTGGTACCTCTTGCGCACCGGTGATGGTATGTGACTTCACCCTCGCATCCTGGCTCGCTGGGATTGAAGCCCAGATCCTTGCAGACGCCCCAATACTCAATGGTTGACGGCCTTGACGGCTTTCCTGTCCTCTGAGGCCGAAGTGTCGGCACTAGGACGACTCCACTCCTTTCTTCTTCCGCGGCAGGGTTCCTCTGTGGCGTTGCCATCGCGAAATCTACTGATAACTGGAAATTGTTTCGGTATTTATACAAGCCCCCCAATAAAAAAATATCATATGAAATTATAAGTGCCACGTATTCATACGTATCACGTACCCTTCATACGTACCCCTCCTAGCAGCAAGAACATCAGCAACATAGCAGAAGTTACACCAGTGCACTGTGCCAGCCGGAGATTTCGGAGACTACCCCTGAGATCGTGCCATCATCTGGGAGTACAATGGCCATGGCGGAAGGTATGGAGGCGACAGCATCTACTCATTACACACTGCAGAACCTGCGAGTGCCAAGTTCCTTCCACTGCGACCTTTTTGAAAACGTGGAAGACTGGCTAGACGATTTTGAGCGATTAGCAGCTTTAAGTGAGCGAAACGACAGAGCGAAATTAAGGAACGTGTATTTCAGCCACGAAGATGGCGCTCACACCTGGTTTCAGAACCGCGAAGAGGCCCTGACATCATGGTGAGTTACGCCGGCGACTTTCGGAGGCCTACTCGAGCCCCGATAGCTGAGTGCGGGCCGAACGGCCCCTCCCATCGCACGCTCAGAAGCCTAATGAAAGTGTAACTATGTGCGTGAAACACTTGACATCTCTTCAGGCGAGCCGATCCTAGCATGCCGGAAGACAAGAAGCTCCGTTATTTGATGCGGGGTGTCAAGAAGCACCTTTTCGGTGTACTTGTGGGGACATCATGGTGAGGACGGTTACACAACACCTCCCAGAAGCCACTGTTGTGGAAAAGGCACTACAGCCGCAGTCGAACCAGTATAAGCGGCAAGTGAAAGCTGCTTCGACCGCCATCAGTCTGGGAGCTTTCGCAGCCACTGACATTGATGTACTCCGCGACATAATACGTTCGGTAGTCCGCCACGAGTTCCAACAGCTGTACCGGGCGCAGCAGCCTACGGTCAACTCTCCCCGAAAAAGCGCTCCAGGCGAGTGACTTTAGGCGCACTACTTACGCTGATGCGATGAGGTGCAGCTTCCTTACTTTGGAATCCCCACCACCCAAGGCGAGCTACTTCCAGCGTGTGACATATGGAGACACATGGAGGCGCTCCATTCCTGCATCAGCAACGCTAGCCCCCGTTAACTCCGCCCCCCCTCCACGCTATGCTACGTTGGGCACAGGCGGTTCTTTAAAGACAAACGCACTGTCACACATAAATTGTGCATTTGGCGCACGCCCGACCGACGACCGCTTTGTTATCATTGTGGTGAGGCGGGTCACATATACCGCGAGTGCCACTACCACCAGCTTGACTGCAGGGTTTGGATGTGAATTCGCCTCGACCCCGGTTCGAATAGAGGCCCCGCGAAATTGAAGACTTCATCGCCCAGCAGTGCGCGCCACAGTCACCAAGACGCCAGTCGCAATCGCCATGGCCGCTGCGATACTATCGAAGTCATGCAGGAACATCGAGCATGACGCAAGGACGGTCTCCAAGCCCTCGCCTGGAAAAGTGACGTCAGCGACCTTTCGGCGCAAGGCCGCCGATATGCAACGTGTTGAAGATCTCCATCCGAGGCGACCTCGACCGGACGGAGATTCGACGACGCCTGTATCCAGAGATTTGACGACACCTGTACCTCAGCCTGGAGACAAGTTCTCAACGAACATATGTGTGCTCGTCGACGGTCGAAATATCAGTGCGCTTGTAGACACTGGTGCAGATTATTCGATTATTAGTGGAAAACTGGCGAGCCAATCTTCAAGAAAGTTGTGCCTTGGACTGGCACGCAGGTTCGTACAGCTGGTGGTCACGTTGTCGCACCGCTTGGCGTGAGCACTGCGAGGATACGAATATGAAAATGCCACGTTTCTTGCTTGCTGCATTGTTCTGCATGAATGTTCTCGGGATTTAATACTTGGAAGGGATTTTCTCCGGGAATATGGCGCCATCATCGACCTAGGAAAGCATTACATTACTTTCTGTACAAGGAAAGCTGCGACACAAGATGCCTGCCGCCATCCTCGCGTTTGTGACGAGAGCGTGGCGATGTCGCCCCGTTCCAGCGTTATGGCTTAGATGATATCTGAAGGGGCGCACAACGGTGAAGTCTTAGCAGAAGGCAACATTTCTCTTTTGCTGATCGTAAAAATTTTTGCGGCACCTTCGGGATAGCAGGGTTGAAGTATTGCTTGCAAAGTTTACCGACGACCATTGACACCTTTTTCGCGGCACTCCTATATCACCATGCGCTGAAGCCTAGGAGAACATCATTGAGTGTTTCGAATCTGAAGAAGCCGACACCGATGAAGGCTCGCTCCCAGGCATTGACATAATAACGAGCTGCTGGAGGAGAAAAGGAAGGCAATGCGGCAACTGTTATCTGAATTCAAGGCGTGCTTTGATTCCTCGTCTAAAGTTGGTCAAACGCCATTTACACAACACAGAATAATCGCCTACGATGGTGCATGCACTATCCACCAGCAGCCGTACCGTATCTCGAAAGAACGCGACGCAATTAAAGCACAATTAAAGGAAATTATTGACGATGGCGTTATCCGGCAGGGGCCTCCTTCTGTATACACAAATTTTTGTAATACATCTTATGCCTAAATAAAACCACTCCTGGCTTGCGACTTCTGCCTTAAAGCAGACCGTGGTCATCCCCGATCGTTCTCGCCAAGAAGGATGGCACGCTTCGCTTTTGTGTTGGTTACCAAAAGCTCAACGTAATAAAAAAACACGTTTACCCGCTGCAGCGCATCGATGACACTCTCGGCCTGCTACGTCGAGCTAAGCATTTTTCATCCCTTTATTTAAATACAGCGGCTATTGACAGATAGTGGTCGGCGAGTGGGACCGTGAAAAAACTGACTTTGTCACTCCTGACGGTCATTAAGAGTTCCGGGTGCTTCCATTCGGTCTCTGCTCTGCTCCAGCATCTTTCCAACGGATGATGGACACTGTACTGGCCGACCTGAAGTGACAAAGCTGCATCGTGTACCTAGATGATGCGGTTGTTTTTCAGCCAGCTTTTCCGACCACCTTATCCGACTACGTCAAGTACTTGAGGCAGTCCGATCGGCTAGCCTTACATTCAAACCTCAGAAATGCCACTTCTACCAAGAGCTTAAGTTTCTTGGTCATATCGTGAGCGCAGAAGGAGTCCGTCCCGATCCGGACAAAACTGCCTCTGCGGCCGCTTTTCCTGCCCCTGCCGATAAGAGAAGTGTCCGGTACTTCCATGGGTCTGTGTGCCAACTACCGGCGCTTTACGAGTAATTTTTAAGACTACTGAACCACTTACTCGTCTCATAATAGACGATATGCCGTTCATTTGTAGCGCTGAAAAAGAAGCAGCTTTCACCGAGCTCCGACACCGTCTGGCTTCGCCGTGCGTTGTTGGATACCTTGATGGAGAGGCCGAGACTGAAATTGATACAGACGCCAGTAACATTGGTCTGGGCGCGGTACTCGTACAACGGCAGGCGGCTGTTGAGTTATCGCGTTCGTAAGTCGCACTTTTATTTATTTATTTATTTATTTATTTATTTATTTATTTATTTATTTATTTATTTAAGATACTTTCAAGGCCCGAAGGCATTACAGAAAGGAGTGAGTGAACAGAACAAAAAAAAGCTCACAGCTCACCCGGGAAATTATAGAAGCTGATTTCATCAGAAAACTGGGTAGTGTGTGCGTTAGCGCCCCCTTTATCGCGCTGACCCCTGTGAAGTCATGTATCTCAACAGATGGAAATCGTAATGGTCGTTCTTTTTTCAAGTGACCATGTTCTTAGCATAACGACTGTCTGTTAGAACAACCCTTGTGACTGCCCTTCATTTTCTGCGCATGCCCCCTCTTGTATATATATACACACGATGTGGCAACGCAATAAGATATTGTTGGAAGTCAGCGCTGTGTATGTCATCTCTCGCAGTCCTTGTCCTTTGCGCTGTACGTCATTTTTTGTATACTCGCACATTTACCCGGACAGAGTAAGCCCGTACTGTCACCTGTGCGACGAGCTAGCTTCGCTAAGTCTCATCCTCTGGGACTGTGAGGAGAATCCCCCTCCCCCGATCTCCTAGCCTCTCCCTCACCTTCATCGTGGGAGGAAGGGCTGTTTAGCTCCAGCCCGGACGTGCAACTCCGAGCCGTGGAGCGAGCCGAATATGTTGTAGTCACGCATCGCCTGGCCGCCATCTGGCCTTCCTGACGAGTCCATGAATTAGCACTCCAATCTGACGAATAAAGTTCTCTCTGGAGGGAGGGAAGCTTACACACAAGTGAGGACGCGCTGCCGGCGCCGAAAACGGCATGTTTTACTGGGTGTACGCGTGCTTTCGAAAGCGTCCTGCACATAGCTGCACACATGCTATAAACGAGTGGGGCCTGCGTCTAAATTTTAACGAATCCAGCCCGCAATGCGCTGTGCAGCCAATTTCGCTCACTTTTCGTGCAGATGCAGGAGAGACTGCTCGGGATACTGCGGAGACCGAGCAGTGAGAACCCTTTGTTGCCGCTGGACGAAGAAGAGCTTGAAGTAAGGATTTAGCTCCCTGTGATCCTACAAGTGACAAATCATTCAATGGTATTAGGTAAAAATCAGGGCAGGAATAAGTGATTCTATTCCAATGCTATTCCTTTTTTTTACTTCAGATGGGCGATCATGCTATCCAGCCCCGCCCTGCAAGACCAGCTCCGACTGATCCACAGGGGCCAGGAGGCCCTGGAAGCATATGGAACCTGTGAAGAGGGAGCCACCCCATCAGGCGGTTAACGCGCTCCTTTTCATTATGGGTCAATAAAGTTTTTTTTCCCTCCATCTCTCGGTGGTCTGAATGCCACTCCACCCATATCACTGGGATCAGCAGACTGAACGGTGAAGAAAAGAAAGGTAGAATTAAGTAAAAGAAATCCTTACATTATACCAGATTTTTCACTCGCCAGTGAAAGTTGGAAGGCAGTGATGTACTTGAGCTTCCGCTGTCTGTAAAAGTTATCTCTTTGGTACTTAACAATTGTTTTTAACAATACTTTGCTTAATATTCGTCTTTAGTGTCACATTAACATAGTCATTCGATAATCCATTGAGGTAGGCAGGGAGTCCGATTACAAGCTGTGTGCTCCATTGTTTCAGATACTGACAAGACGTAACACACTTTATAATGAACGGATAACACCACACCTGTGATGAAGATTCAGAATCCCAAAACATCGAGCACAGGAACCTGCGGGTTAGGTTCAACGAAGAGGACGTCATAGACGCGGGTATGCTCATGAGCATTCCAGTGATGCCGGTTGGTGGGACATTAACGTTGTGGGATTCTGACCCATGCTCTCGGAACAAAGGAACGAAACAGCAAAAAGAAACTGTGCTTCAGTTAGATTCATTGGTGTAGTGACCAATTAGTAATTGTTTCGATTAGCTGGCCAGAACTGGCGAAAGCTTTGCTCCAGCGTATCAGAAATGCTACTACGGGCTTTGTGCTGTTTCTTTACAGCGAAGCTGTTTACCGCTACCCCCAAACGGCACAATCGTGTCCACGGACAGAAAAGAGCGAGCAAAAACTATCATCATCAGAAATGGCTCATACTCGCCTAAGCAAGCAAAAAATGGATCAGAGAGAGAGAGAGAGAGAGAGAACAATTATTTCTAATGAGATAGGGTGGAACAACATGTCGACAACTGTGACCATCAATGGCTACCCGCGAAAGCAATGGATCATGCCCCCGGAAGCAAGCCCATACTCAATGCCCAGATCGGACATCGAGTGATTCATGCGAACGCATTTCTCCGCACTGGCAAGTAACCACAACACACCGGTCATTGTTATCGGTCATATTAATATGGACATTGCCAAGCCACAAAACAGGTGGTTTGTTCAGTTCGTCGCCGACGAGTTTGCCTTGATGTGCTTCACCGATGCCACTCAGCCAACAACCACACATTGAAGGTGTATTGATCTTACGTTGGCGAAGAACGATCCTGCGGTTAAAACTGAAAATTTAGCCGCATATCATAGTGACCACAAAACAGTGGCGACGATTGCTACAAAATAAAATGTTTGTCAAAGTTTACTGTTTGTCTCGCCGCCATATCGTAGGTGGTGAGATTCACCCCACAGCTTCCCTGTCCAACCACCTTCATAGGTTGGAATGGGCCCTGAATTCCTTTTTTTCTTTCATCTCCCTCTCTTTCTCTGCATGTGTATTTTTCTTTACCTTTCTGTCACCCCTTACCCCTCCTCCAGTGCAGAGTAGCAAAGTCTATCTTCCGGTTAATCTCCCTGCCTTTCGCATCTCATTTAACTCTCTCTCCCTTAAGAAGAAGCTTCAGCTCGGGTGCTCCTATCTAAATACGTGTAAAAGTAGAATTCGGTTTTTTCGACAACCACTGCACCAAATTTGACGAGGTTTGTTGCATTTAAAAGAGAACCTTAAACTCTAGTGACTGCTGGTTTCCAAGTTTTGATACAATTTGTCAATTCTTAGTAAATATTGGCGAAAATCGCAAATTTTCAGACAACAAAACGATCAAGTTTACAACTCCGCAAATCGGCAATGAAGAATGGTATCACAATTCCGTAAATTGCATGTAATAGTACACCTAAAGCGGACAAAAGTAACATGTTACACATGAATCTCGAAGAATTTAGCAGTATGGAAATACAGCTTTTGCAGAACTCTTGTAAAGAACGTAACGAATTCACGTAAAATATAAATTGACATACCGAATTTGTCCCCTTTGAATGATCTAATTGATACCGTTTACAGAACCGTGATATCTGTTATTGATTCAGAGCTATTAATTTATTCTAATTGGTGCTTTTGTTGTTTTTAACTTTCAAACTTTTGAAAATTCTTTCACCAATATTCAGGCCCTAAACCGAAATGCCGCTTCTAACAGTCACTATAATTTAACTTTCTCTCTCAAGTGTAAAAAGAATTCTTTAAAATCGGTCCAAGGGTTACTTTAGACAAGCGTTTGGGCGTTTTACATGTATTTGAATAGGGCGCGTCGGAGTTTGGCCCGAGCTAAAGCTTCCTCTTAAGTTTCAATATGGAGTTATTAAACTCAAACATCACCTGGGGGCTCTTTAACGAAACAAAAATGAATGAATGAATGAATGAATGAATGAATGAATGAATGAATGAATGAATGAATGAATGAATGAATGAATGAATGATGGTGATTTCTATTGACAAACCATTTGAAACGGGGCAACGACAACCTACTTCTAACCTGTTTCAGCTAGTGAGGTTGTAGTGCATCCTTTTCAGGTTAGCATTATGCCTATCTCTACTTCACATTTTCTCTCTTTTCATTAAAACCACTATCTCTATATTGTACCTCTGCCTGTCACGATCCCTGCTCCTGCCGATCTCCTCCTGCTCTATCTTTCCCTCCAACACTCTAAACGTCTCTTGCTTATTTCGACCGCTGACCAGTCAATAAGAACGCTCCCATCAGCTTTGAATCCCAGTGATTCTGGAAGGTTGAATTTCCTTACTGTCCTCGCTGGGTTAATATCTTGGCATTCCATTACAATGTACTCGGTCGTCTCCACTCCTTTACTGCAGCAGACTGAGAGGCAAGCGCCCCCGAACGCCCGCTAGCGAGGATATGCTCCCATTCTTAATTAAAGTTTGTCAGTACGGGTACTTTGGTAGTACTCGAAGATACTTTTTGCCGGTGCCTGTAGCTCCAAATAAGGCATGCTCTTGGGATGGCACATCGGTAGCTTCATCGGTGGCGCCAAAGGTATATATATATATATATATATATATATATATATATATATATATATATATATATATATATATATATATATATACACCTTTGGCGCCACCACGTCTACGACTGGGCTGTGACCGGCACAGACTGGCTGTATATACGGGCTTAATATATACTCCGGTATACTCCGGAAAGTATACAGAGAGAGAGACAAACAGAATAGAGGCTGAGAGTTTGACTAGACTTTGTCCAGTTTGCTACCACTCACGTGGAGAGGGGGTTGATGGAGTGAAAGAAAGAGAAGACAAGAGTTAAGATTACGTACGTGCACTGGACGAGGCACAGAGTTTCTATAGTCAGGTCGGCTGATTTCCGGAACTAAAGAAGCGTTCGCGTGTCTCTCTGCAATGATGAGTGTTGAGGTCAGGCTCCCAGGACCTGTGCTTCAGTAAAAGGTCCGTCGTGCAGTCTGCTCGGGGTACACCGGCGAGTCTGACGTCTTTCGTCGAAGCATGAGCAAACATAAACACGGTGCGCATATATATATATATATATATATATATATATATATATATATATATATATATATATATATATATATATATATATATATATGCGAACGGTGTTTATGTTCGCTCATGCGATCATGCAACATAAACACGGAAACACGGTGCGCATATATCTATGCGCACCGTGTTTATGTTCGCTCATGCTTCGACGAAAGACGTCAGATTCGCCGGTGTACCCCGAGTAGACTGCACGACGGACCTCTATATATATA
Source organism: Dermacentor variabilis (assembly GCF_050947875.1). NCBI lineage: Eukaryota > Metazoa > Arthropoda > Arachnida > Ixodida > Ixodidae > Dermacentor > Dermacentor variabilis. The sequence goes on along the minus strand of NC_134573.1, from coordinate 166,931,565 downwards.
TATATATATATATATATATATATATATATATATATATTCTAGATTGATTTTGCAGTAAGCATTTCCTGCATAAATTTTCCTGCGATGATTAGCCCCTGAACAGAATTCCTTGCTGGATTATTGCGCTTCGGCGTTACTTATATAACAGTGCGAAACCAATTTCTCGGTTGCGATATTCCAATGCTAACAGAACAGTGTTCTTGTTGTGTTCTTTATTTTATTTTAACTCAAAGGAAACGATTATTTCTGATTCAATCCGCAAGCTCCGCCTGACTGTACCTTCGCGCATCTGTGGCTGTTGCAAGTTCATAGACAAACTAAGAAGAAAAAAATAAAGCGAGAGATAAGAAGAGGGAGAGACGGGTGCAAGTTGTGGGGTGCTGACGTGAGCTTAATCCGGGACTCATCGAGGTTAATTCCTGCTGCGCGCTAGGCACTTGAAGACGAACGGAATGCCCCAACCACTGGCACGCGCCGAAAGCTTCGGCGCGCGCTGGCAAGCGAACGCGTCGCTTCGCTTCGGCTGGAGGGAAAGGGCGCGCAACCACTGGAGACAAGCTCCGACGCGCGCCGAAGCTCGCTCCTCGGCTGCGGCGCACTGTTGCTGGACTATTCCGTCTTCATCCGTCAAAGTCCGGCCTAAAACAGCCTGCTCTAAACTAAGCTTGAAACAATAAGGTTGTGATCTGTATGTGCTTTTAGATACAAAAAACACGTTTGCATAATGAATATACACCTGCCGCAACAGTTCGTTTTTATTTTTGAAGTAACAATAGTGTACAAAATATCGACATCAGCGCTCGCGCGTCGTCTGTCTGCAAGATCGCTTTGCAAACACCTGCACGACGATGCCATATATCAAAAACTGTTGTACCATTTCATTTTTTGGTAGCTTATTGCACAGCCAACTATGTAAGAATTAGGCGTGCAATGGTATAACTGAAAAGAATCTGTGTTGGAAATATTGCCACGTAGTAGTGACGGTAAATAAATAGTGCCGGCTCAATGGCAACGATAGCGGCGAGCAATGTCGGCAATCGTAGAAAATCTCATCTGCGGGTCAAGCGCGTCGGTTTGCATACGTCAGTCGTCGAAAGTTACAGCCTATTCGCTGGTGCCCGCGCGCCTTCCAGAAACTACAACACAACTCGTGTCGCGTATGCAATCAGATTAGCAAGGTTCGTCGACAACAGACAGAACCATCGATAACATTCGCGAAACTTCCGATACGTTCAGGCGCATCCTGCACCGAGCGATAACGTTTTAACATTTTTTAGCCGGTGAAATACGGTAACCGGATACAGATAAAGCATCCGTGTCAATATAATTATGCTTGTTGGTGCATGAGAGAAACGTGAAAAAATGGCTTCTGAGAAAATCAGCAAAACAGAATTGAAACACCTGTAGCACTCACAAAAAAAAAAAAAAACTAGAATAGCTAAAATGTATGTAATTCGTATCTTGTCTCCCCCCAATTCTTGATTCTGCCAAATCTAGCCCATGGAGCACCTCTATTATTCTAGGTTGTTTTGATGCATCAACACCGCATCTGGAGGCCTTCACATCGAGTTTATTGCTACAAAACATTTTCACAGTGTAAGGGCCATGTTCTATTGTAACTGGTTTCCACATATCAAGTTTGCCTTTCTTTACATTAATGAAATGACATACCGTCAGATAATACAAGCTTGAGAATTAGAGGGTTTTAATAGGAGTCTTTTGTTGCCCTTTGCCAAGTCGTACTATTGAAGCACTTATTCACATGCATGGGAGCAGCTCATTTGCATAGTATAAGAAATATATAAACAGGTTATTTTCACAATTTATACACTTCGTCACCACAAAAAGAAAAATTGCAGTTTATTGTTTTCAGCCTGCTATGATGTCTTGACTGAGAAAGATATAATCAATTTGTTCTGCGAGGCACGCAATAATTGCTGAGGCATATTTTATTGCACAAAACTGCATACAGTAGCCAGCCATTATTAAAACTCAGAAGAAATTAATAGCACAATGCATATGATCAGGCACATAGCATATTATTGCACTTTCCCAATTCATGCCAGAACGACGACCACAGGCGTCCTTCTCTAACAAGGTCAGCATCCATCGTGCCTCCTAACCTCCCTACCTTTCATTTATCATTTTCTCTCTCACTTCTTAATTCATGCCCTTTTTTTAATTGCACAAAAGCTACTGCACTAAAATAGTATACTAGTACATACTTAAAAAGCACAATTTTATATTACGATAATAATCAATCATTCAAATTTTCATTGTAGTGCCCAGGAACAGCTAGAGAGCCTTTGTACTGGTGCACTTAACGAGCTTTAAGGAATGTATAATGTCATGGACCACCTTATACAGGAACAAAAGGTGCGATTAATTAAGACTTGAATCTAGAGGTGCGAGTTGAAGTATATTTGAGAAGGCTCAACTGTGGTTGCCAGAATGGCAAAAGTGGTGCTTGAAGATAGACATCATTTTATTCTGGATGCGTTCAATGAGGTCAGAATTAGATTTGCTCATTGCACCCCCCTCCTACAGAGGCATACTCTAGTAGTTGGAGGCACACAGCAGAATTTCAGAAACACAACAGGTGAGTGGAAATCATGCAATATACGGCAAGCAATTCCAAGAGCGTGAAGGGCATCTTGTGTAATTATCTATGTGAAGAGAAGCTTAGCATTTTGTCGAAGTACACACCAAGATCTTTCATTTCATCGACCCTAAGGAGTGGAGCATCACGTAGGGTGTATCAAAATTTCACATGGTGCGTTTTGTGCATATAACTTAATGCCCTAGTGTTGGAAGCATTTAAGAGTACGTATTTTTTCTGCACCAGTTTGAGAGTGAAAAAATGTCTTTTTGGAAGTCGATGCAGTGGTGAACACTGTTGACAGTCTGAAATAGTTTTAAGTTGTCGGCACACAAAGTCATGCTGTTCATTTATTAAAATGCTCTTAGCACTAACAGAAGGCGAGGAATCCCATACCGATTCAAACACCTGACGCACTGAAGAGGATAGATATAGGTCGGCAGTTAGTAACTGCACATCCAGCACCTGATTTGTGCATGGGCAATGCTCATGCTACCTTCCGAGTGCTAGAAGAGGTACTAGACTTTAGGGAACTATTGAAGATGCTTGTGAGAACGAGGAACAAGTATGCTTCCATACGTCTTAACCCTTTCAGACACCACTTTATCTCGTTGATTGAAAAGTTGCTTTCACCACATCTCTTGCATACTCAGAATCGTAGAAAGTGTACAGCTGCAGCAAATATTAAGAATTTTCAATTGTTTAGCGAGTTTTGTCAAGTTTACAAAATTTCGACTCCATGCGAAAACTCACTACAGGAACACAAAATATGAGAACATGTACTATATCGTGTTTTGAAAAGCTTGAAAAGCACTTATCCAGCCACTTGACAATTATGCCTGGTGCACGACATTGTAAAAAACAATGAAAGAAGTGAACTCGCTACATACAACGTACTGACACAGAGTAACAACACCCAGCCGTCTACCTTCCCACTAATTTTGTTAAAACATTCTGCACATTATTCAAAATTGCAGCACAGTTCCAATAATAAGTGTTTCAAGATGTATGAAACACATATTAAATACCATTACTTTCATCAGTGCTTTTGCTATTGATGCACGCTCCTGCTGTGCCCAATTGTGTAGACAGCGTCTCAAAGGGTTAAGCTCTGTGGAGGAAATACCATCAGCACCACAAGAAAGGGAAAGTTTAAGGCAAAGTTTAAGGCACTTCATATACTTGGAAACGAGGTTTTCATTGACTGTTAGCATACACTGCGCCAGACTGAGAAGGAAGGTTACTTGAAGCATATTTCACACCATATAGCAAACAGAAATGTTCTGCAAAGGCATCAGCAGTGTTCGAGACAACACCACTATTTTCATGAAGAAGACGTACATCTTTGGCACTCTTTTTACAAGGGAGAGCCCACAAAGCTCCAGAAATATTTTGAATTATGTGTCACGCTGGCTTCAACACAATCAACGTGGTCAAAGTGATGATTCTAATAATAACAATAATAATAATAACAACAATAATAATCTTAGTGGTAACTTGGCACACTACACTAAAAAGAAGGCTGATGCCTGTATGTTAGAGCATCTGATAACCAGCCATCTAGAGCAGGAATTTGCAGGATGCAGAAGACACTTCCTTCCTCTCCATGTGCACACACACTTGCTCAATAACACAGCACGGCACACACGCACACATTTCACAGGTGCACAACACACACGAGTGCCAATTCAGTCTGGTTCCAAGGAAGGAGAATCCAAATCGCCAGGGGGGTGGAGGGAAAGCTCTGCATGCCAGATATAATCATGGTGTTGTGGTGTCGGGCCATAGAGGCGCGATGAGGGCTCAGACTGTGCTGACCACTTGTTCAGACGAACTGAAGAAATATTAGTGCTGTCCAGAGAGTCGTCAAGCACCCCGCAGTATAGACTAGTGCAATGTTGCGCTGGTATTGCAGGGTGTGCTACTTGAGGGGTTTGAGACAATCCTCCAAGGCTGGCATGAGCTTGTGACAACCGAAAAGACGGGAGTAAAGGGTGCGTATTGTCCGGCGCTCAACAAGCTTGAGTTTGTTAGCGTCGCGAGTTTGGTACGGGAACTATACTGATGAGCAGTACTCAAGTCGTGACAGAATGATAGAAGTGTAGAGTGCTCGGAAAACCTTAGGTCATCAGGGAAGGGAGACGCGACACAAACCCAAGAAAGGGCTGGTGCTTACATACAGTGCTGGTGACATATGCGGAAAAGTTGAGAGAACAGCTAAATGCTACACCCAGAATGGGAAGGGCCCGAACAGTCTTTATAGAAGTGCCTCCAAGGAAGAAGGTTGGACGTGCAGCAGTTTCGTTGTGGCTGATACGCATGGCAGCACTTTTTACGGTGCTACTACAAAGTTTGATCCCAGTCGTTCACCTTTACGGAATGTATTTATTGTAAGCACATATGCTGTGCATCGGCATATTGTTGTTGTGGAAGCGTTAACTTGTTAATAAAACACATTCTGCGCAGATGCATTAGTAACTTGGTTTTGAGTAGATCTTTGTCCTGACTACAATTTATAGTATCGCAGCAAGAAACATTTTAGTAGAAGCTGAAGGGATTCCAGCAGTTTAAGCATACTGACTGCACAAAACACTGACGGCACCTTTTCACCTTCCCCACAATGCACTCACACCATCTACACTTTCCATAAGCAAAAAGTGAGATAAAAAATCAATTACAATTTCATTGACTCAGTACTTGCTGCTTCTGAAGCAGGCATCGAAGCAATCGTGGTATACGCTGCTACACGCATAGGTCTTGCATGATGCAGGTCCTGCTATGCACTGCACACAGGGCACACGTTGCAAACAGATAATTTCTTTTTGCAGTGCTCAACTATTAACGACACACTGACTCAAACATGACTGCATTGTCACGTATGCTTCAGTGCGTCAGTGTTCTTGATTGCTACACGAGCGATTTATGCCCAACTAGCCCAAAAGACGGACGCACTAGAAAGAAGTGAGTGAATGAGTACAGTGAACTTGTACTGAACTGGATTCACATGCCGAATAGAAGAGCGCAGTGTCAGCTGAAACAGGCGGCACGGCTGATTATGTAAGTACTTGTAATAGTTCGTCTACTAGTGTATTTCGCTTTCGGAAGTTATCTTTACCACTGGAAACAGCGCAGAGCTTGGCCGTGACACTTGAGTCAACCGACACCACACGAAACACGCGCGGTTGACCAACCCAACTTCCACACGGTTCATTCACCACATCACACATCACACGAAGTCAGGAGTGCCATATTTTAAATCACTGCAGCACCAAACGGACCTGAAAATTCACTTCCTTCGACAGAGTTTCTTAGCTGGCCTCGTTCACTCGTCAGTTACGAACTCGATGGACCCGCTAGGCCTACGCGTAACGTAAACAACATCGGCGATACGCGAGTGCCGATTATCCAGACTTCGGAACTCGTAAACATGTTTCCATTCGTTTTGGGCACAACAAAATACACACACAACAAGCACAGACGTTGCGGTAATCGTGATTCGGTTGGCTGTTTTAGCAGACGATCGCACTGAGCCCGGCGGAACCCAGTGGGCAGGTTGGATTAGGCGGCGTCGTTCGAAGTCGCTTCGGATCCACGTCGCACTGCCACAACCCACTGTCGTCGGTCGGTCGGTCGTGTCGTTGTCGGCCTACTATTACAACACTGTCTTTTAGGAACACTGTCGCGCGCGTCGTGCGTCCAAAAAACTCGGACGATCGTTGATGCCGGAGCCTCCGCTTGGGCGGCCATTACAGGCATAGCAGCCGGAGGCTGCGCAGCCTTCGATTGGTTGACGCGTGCGACTCGTCGCAGCCTCTCATTGGTGCACGCCGGCGCAGCTTCGCCGCGCGTCGGCAAACTTCTAGCATCGGCAGTAGACATAATCGCTGCGCGACGTTCCGCTTCGCCGCGTTTCCGACCGACGCTTTGACGCATTTGACCCTTCGGCGCGCGCCGAAGCTTTCCAGCGCGTGCCAGTGGTTGGGGCATTATAGGCCGGCGGCGCGATGTATACCTTCCGCGCCGAGGTCATCTCGGTCATTTTGCAGCTCCCGCGGCATTCCCGGGGTACCACGTGGGCCTTTTCGACATGTCCACCCTGCGCCCCTCCCCCATCCTTCTCCGCCACTCTCCCCCCTTATCTTCTAAGCTGGGGGTTGCGCTTCACCGTTTCACCGTTTCAAGGGCGACTCAACGTGGCACGTAATGAAAGCGTCTGCGCGTCAGCGCGCCGTTACGCGTCTGCGCACGTTCTCGCGGCAAACGGGCTCCGTTTAAGCCCTAATCTGGGTATATGACGCCGGATACGCCGCGTGCATGCCAAGGTCCAGCGACGGACAAGCCGGATGTGTGACCCTACGCGTTCGGGTGCAATTATGACGCTTTGTTTGGACCGAAGGGCGCGGAGATGAGTGCGTATATACGCACGGAGCTGCGTATAGCATAAGCTACGCGTTGCGCGCACTGCGGTTGTGGCATCGCGCAGAGGTTGCTGTGTGCATGTGCCACGCGCGCTTTTTTTTTTTTTTTCTGCGCCGACTCGATAAAAAAAACACGCAGAAAATTGTTTGACAAGAAAGCATACGCTTCACTAAACTGAACTGTAAACAGTCGGATTATCCGCGTTTTCCAAGCATTTTCATTGGTCCTTTATATTTAACACTGTGCAGCTTTCCCTAGAGAGGGAGTGAGAAATTAACGAAGCTTTACCGCGTGGTGTTAATAGCTAGACTTAAGACAAACACATATGAGGCACCAAGGGCAAGGGAAATATTTGTTTCAATTCAATCGAAATACGACTGAAGATTTTTGAAATTGAACAGTTTCGAGCATGCACTCGAGAAAATGTAGGTGTACTTTAGTGTTGCTTTAAGACGATGCACATACTGCGGAGCAGGGGCTCCAGAAGTGTAGCTTGAGTAAGGGGGGGGGGGGGGCGGAAGCCAAGGTTTATTTCGCCCACGCACATTTCTTGTTGTTGTAAAACCAAGTCCTAACTTACTATATTGGAGGGTGGTGGGCCCTCGAGGCTTGTGACCACTGGGCGCTGCCCCCTGCATTGAAACCAGGCGCACGCTCCCAAAACTTCTTTTTTAAGGGACCTATACTGCACACCGGCCACCCTTCCCGGTTTCGAACTCTCTGCTACGGACACTTCAAAAAGTCGCTGCCCTGCACCGCGTCGAGTGTTGGCCGCTATTTCCACTAAAAAAATATACTCAGTTGCTCTTTGACTCCCTATTCCCAGTGAAAGAGCATTTACTGCTATATGTAGCCCTTGTGACCACAAAAAAAAAAAAAAAAAGGAAAACGCAGGCTCAACGTACGTGTTAGAATCTATGCGAAGCGAAGATTTCGTGAAGCCGGTTAATCAAATGCCATAAATTTTCCCGTTTCATTTCTGCGTCTTTGGCGCAACGGAAACTGGCGTGCGCGCCCCGTCTGCTCTTGCGCACCCGCGAGTTGCACGTGATGTGACACACGCGCGCGGTGATAATCTCAGAGCGCTATGGTTGGCGTTGACACGACAGGACCAGACGTGCGATTGTCCATGCATATACAATTTTTTCCATAATCTATGCAGGCCTATCAGAATACCTTCCTCAAGGGCACATTTCTCCCCGGTTATTATGCAATTGAAGGTCATTTACGGTCAAAGTTAAACGTCAGCTGTATTGGTATACACTTTTGACTAGGTGTTTAACTTCTCCGGTCAAGTTTTTGTTGTGATGGAAGGTGTCGCTTTATATGACGTTTTCTTTGCGTGTATACTGCTCGTTGACCTTTGCTTATGATTGTCTAGTGCTCATAATATTGTAAGTAGTTCATGTGCATAAACCATTTCGTTCATTGTAATAAATACGATGCATAAAAAAATGGTAAGAAAAGATTGTGGCCTAATGGTTAGAGCACCGGGCGGTTGCCCTGCGTGACCGAGTTTCGATCCCACCATCGCGCAAGTAATTGCCCCTTTTTAAAAGTGTGGTCTATTTGGCAAACCAACAGCACCACCCAGCAGCCACGGTTTTCTAAAATATAGAAGAATAAAAGCTGAAAAGGGACGCCTATTGAGTCTGTGGACTGTTTCATTCCTGGGAGGTCATGCCGGGCGCCTTTCATAGAATTCACCATGTTTGTGCCCTTGTCGAGTGGAGTGAACTTATGTTTCCTTTTTCTTGGCGGAAAGCGTACACAGTTTGACCAACATGGACCCGCGCTCACAATGAAACTAGTTACGCTGGAACTGTTCGTGGCACTGGATACGAGCGAATCACGTCGCCGAACATATACACTCGTAGTTATACGGGCTTCGATCCTCTTCGAGCTGTTTTGCCCCTAAAGGTGATAGGGCAATCCACATTGAAAAGGAAACCGGCTTGAGACGAAATTTGCTTCCATGCGGGGACGACTTTGTTTTCGAGGAAACCGAACAGTTTTCATTATAAGGGGCTTCGTGTGCCACATCCGGGTACACGCCAACTTCTTCCTTTCATGAATCCAACTCCGACCCGAGCATTTCCGCAGAAACGGTGGGGCTGATTAATGTGTATTCTCGGCTACGGCTGGGCATGTTCTAGCTTGTATAGTAGGTTGCTCGGGTGAAACCGCAGTTAACGTCACGCTCATCTAACTTCGCGTACTCTCGTGGCCGGAGGCGTGTAGGGCTCCCTGGAGTTATCATAGTTTCTTAGCCCGACGTCCGATGCTAATAAATGATGGTGACTGACAGTTACCATAGTTCATTTACATTTTTAAAGAAACTACCAGCACAGCTTTCAAAACACGAAGGACCACTTCATTTTCGCCTAGTACGTTATTATGCTGATCGATTCGAATATCTAAATGGCATACGACACTTCTGTGCTCAATCTTAGCAATTTGCTGATGCTGATCATTTGGACTCGTTACGAGCTATTCGGTTACTTGCGCGGCTTCATCTGGCGGCTACTCGTAGACGTAGATGAATTGGCGGATTAATTGGCGTTAAGAAGGTCATAAAACTAAACGTATGGGGAGTGAACAGACGGGGGAGGGCATCTAATATGATGAAAAGGCTGAGTGGCTGACCTGAATCAACGTTATGACTCGCTGTTCAACATTGGGCAATGGAAATAAGAGCATTAAGGGGGAAAGTGCTGAAAATGTGGAAGAAGATCGTGGTTTGAGTGAACAACAACGAACGCTCTTCAAGTACCAAATCCAGACCGCTATCGTGCAAGAATATAAGGATAGGGCCTTTCGAATATCACGTCGTTGACAAAGGACCCACCAAGATTCCAATAGAACCTTTTCATAAAAAAAGTTGGGGGATGAACTTCGACTAAAGCTGTGCCAGTGATTGTCATCCTCGCATACAACCTGTAAGAATGCAAGTGAAATGATGGTCGAGCCTATTCCACGCGGGAAAGGCCACACCCGCAGGCGTGTGCGCAAAAACTGTGTGAGAATTATGTGAACTCTGTTTTTCCGAAATGCAACAACGACAACGACGACGACGACGTACTTTTTGAGGAAAACATATTCACTCTTGTTAATATATAGACTTCTCACAGTGTGGACAGAAGAGGGTGAGGACGCGCTAGTGAGGGCTCGTCCTCATCAGCGTGCCCATGTCTGATCGCTTGACGCTACGGTTCGATGCGCATGGCAGGGTGACGGCTTCTGGTTGATCACTTTCGCGATCGTCATCTCCACTCCAGGAGCGGCTCGCGCGAACACTTAATAACGAATAGCATAACGAATTTAAAAGCGCGTTCTAGTGCGTTAGTAGTTGTGTAGGGATCATTTAAGAACGAATGCTTAAATTCGTCATTATTTTTGTTATCGAATGTTCGTGCAAGCCGCCCCAGAGATTTCATGCTCTATAACGGCAGCTTTTATGGGTCGTTTCGGCTCTCAATGTCTCGACCCACGGGCGGTGCCGAGAGGCTATCATCCAAAAGTCTACAACGTGCCGAAACATCCTCATCATTATGTCATCCTGTCGTAAGAAGAACTCGTATGTTGTCAGTATGTTGTCATCCCCGTTTATATAACACCAGTCTGCCGGCGGCTTCGAGTAATAAGTCTAAATTCTAGCTGCACACTGGTCACACCAGGAACCAAGCCTGTTGATTTCAGTATAGGCGCTTCATAGCTTACACAAAGGCTATTCTAAAAAAAAAGAAAAAAAAAGGCGTAGCGCCTTTTAAAGTAAATTCTTCAGTGCGAACCAAAGCAGCGGTATCTGAACGGACGACGTCAGCGTTGACGATGACGCGACGCCGGCACAACTTTTTCACGTCGCGTACCCTGGATCAGCTGATACGGCAGTCTTATATAGGAGGAGATCAAGAGGTAGCAGGTTTGGTTCCATGTATGACCAGTGTGCAGAGTTTACATTCATTACCTGATGCCGCCGGCGATGGCGACCGGTGTTGGCGATGTCGTCGGGAGAGTGCGAGAGCACTGCATGCTTACGACGCGCGTATCTGTGCATTGTATAACCGTTGCAGTGCCTCAAAAGTATCAACGAAGATGTGAAGATGCATCTCGTTCCACTGTTCTGTCGAGGTATAGGTGCACCATAAAGGAGCCCCCGCTTTCTTTCTTGCGGTAAAACTTGATTCGGAGCCTCGTGCCGTTGACGAAATGCATTTTCGGGACATAAAGCGCCGCCCCCCCCCCCCCCCGTAAAGTATTTATTACTATTTTTTTTTTTGCGGAGTACCAAGGACGAATGCCACTCGCGACTCCCCCGTAATGCGCGATGACGCTATTAGCTACGGCGATGCCGTCCGCACTTCCGGTGGTGGACGCACGATTTGTGACGTCACTCCGTCGATGCGTCCGCGCGTCGCGCGGCCCCTGATGGACAATGTGACCGCGTCCATCGAGGAGACCGGGGCGCGGTGACCCAACGTCCGATCCGTGCCATTCCTCGCGCGCGCACCTTACGGTGCTCGCGGTCAATGGGACACCCGCTTGCCCCGGCGCTTGTGCAAGCGTCAATTTCGAGTCGCCCTGCAGCGTTCTCATATGCTCGCCGTGCGTATACCGATCGAGCCCGTCGCAATCAGGGTTCACTGAAAGCGCGCTCAAGCGTTTGATACCTCGAACAGACAAACGATCTCTCGACCGTATAGCCTGTGCGGAAGGTCGTGAGTTCGATCTCGGCTTCTCTCCCGCCCGTTGTCAGTGGGCGAGCAATTTCGGAGGGCGTTGGCGTCCGGTGACCGTCGTCGTGAGTCACGACTGTGTGGACGCGTGTGCAAACTCACTGCGTGGTCCTGCTTGTAAGCGTACGGGCGCGCAGGTTAGGACACCGGTTTCGCGAGTGAGGCCCCGCGTGCGATTCCTTTGATAAGACGAATGCACTGCGTGTGGCACGGTCGGGACTATACCGTGCAGCCCGCTGCATTCGATACAGCTAGTGCTTTCAGGAAGTCTTGCATGCGAAGCGCTCGCTGGCGCATATACTGCGATCGTAAAGTGCGATAACTGGCAGGAATGCGAGTACGTTTCCTTTTAAATTCAATGCCACTGATGCGCATTGCGACGTCGTAGTTTCAAGCAAGGTCACGGGATGCGACATAAATGGGTCCTGCGATACACATAGCGGTAGAGCTGGATGTGAAGTTTGACAGTAATAATATTTGGGGTTTTACGTGCCAAAACCACTTTCTGATTATGAGGCACGCCGTAGTGGAGGACTCCGGAAATTTTGACCACCTGGGGTTCTTTAACGTGCACCTAAATCTAAGCACACGGGTGTTTTCGCATTTCGCCCCCATCGAAATGCGGCCGCCGTGGCCGGGATTCGATCCCGCGACCTCGTGCTCAGCAGCCCAACACCATAGCCACTGAGCAACCACGGCAGGTGAAGTTTGACAGTATGTGTACTGAACCGAAGCGAAAACGACCATACCTGTGATGCCGAAACCTGATTCTTCCTCTTCCTGGAAATGAATTTAATCGCCGTAACTTAAGATCTTCGTTTCACCGGCGAAACGCAGGAGACAATGTCATCATGATCCAACCGTGAAAGCGTTCTTGGCGCAAAAAAAGAAGAAAGAAAATCTATCACACGGGGCGTAATGTTTACATCACGCGGCAGCATTTATGTCTTTTTTCCCCTTCCCTAACACCACCATTTGTGCAATTCAGTCAAGCGGTTTGAGGCCATTATCCGCAACCTGGCGTCAAGAAAAGCAAACGAAGGGACGAACTGAGGAAAGCGAAGCAAGAAGAAAAAGATTAGGAAGAAGGACAGAAAAAAAAAAAGACAAATAAAACCCTGCTCGACGCAGAAAGTGACGGAGCAGGTCGTTGGCTGCGTGCAGGATGGGAAGCGCGAAGCGAGGGACCAACAACGCAAATAAAACAAACAAACAAACAAAAAACAAATGACAGCAAAATCCCAGCAGGGGCGCTGCCAACAGTGCGAGCGCGACGCGCTCGCCGCAGCTGTCTCGGAAGTGTTGTCTACGCACCGGGCTAGACCGCGACACGCGGAACGCGTACCGTGAAGCCGGCGCTGCACGGACGCGACTGAGCCAAACTACGCGCTCACGCTGTCGTGCTCATTCTGCCCACACGAGCGCTATAGCTGTTGCGGAACCGTTCCTAAAACTTCTCCTTCCGACCTTCCTTCTCCACTGCTTAGCCTCCTCATGGCCGGACATCTTAACGTATGCCGTACGCACGCCTGTCTCGCGATGAACGAGTTTTTGCTACCCTATGCGCACAACGCGCTGTCTGCACTGCTGCAGAAAACACGTCGGTTCGGAACGGCGTTAGGGTTGCAGAATTAGACTACCGACCTTCCCGAATTCATGACCACTCCGTTACAGTATAGAAAAAAAAATATATTACAACTACACCCGCTCTGTTGCCTATACGAAATGATTTGCCCCTGAGGTGATAACCATGCGAACGCATCGCACCTATGTGCTGCTACTCAGTCCAATGACGCTATAATAAAATTCAAGAAGCGAATTGGAGCCCTGGCTCTCGATCAATTTACAACTTTTCTATAGGACATTTGTTCTCCATTAGTACCCTCCCCTGTAGAGTAGGATATAAGTGATTATACGCCGCATAAAGATTCCGCCTTTAAATAAAGGGGTACCTTTCTCTATGTGTCTATAACTTTTCGTAATACATTTGGTTTGGATGCACATACACAAAAAGAACAAGAAAACGGTGACATTAGAACAAACGTCGAAAAAGCCATAAAGGTTGCTTAATGACCCACTTGTTTCACTTTTGCTTTAGAGAAAATAAATAAATAAATAAATAAAGAAGGAAGAAACAAAGAAAGAAAGAAAGAAAGAAAGAAAGAAAGAAAGAAAGAAAGAAAGGGGGCCACCGCCAAAGTGCACGTGACAAAGTGACTAGCAATGACATTGCTACTCGCTTTGCTTTTAAATGTGCACTATGGTGATTATAGGGTCTCTGGAGCTTTCTTCGTTGGCCATAGTTGTAAAGCACAGCGAGCAAGGCTATCATCCGCCTCATTTCGCACTGCGCCTACGGTGCGAGGGAAGCCATTCAAACTTTCCACTGTAATTGTGGCCGCGGTGTAGTTCCTTGAACCAGCGTAACAGAGTTTTCACGCCAGGCCGGGGCTAACTTCTGAAGCAACTGCGAGGCGGACTCGCTCTTCAACAGTGCCTACACGATCCGCAACCCTGCGAGACTTGGGCTTTTTTTACAGAGGCCACAGACAAGCATACTCTCGACGATACGACGAAGCCAAGTCGGGCAGTCCAGAATATATTAAAGGTCAAAATTACCAATGCGGAAGTGCTTGCTACGTGTTCCTTACCGATAAAAAAAAAACTGTCGGTGAAGACTTTCAGATACGTCACCTCTGTGCATTACAACGCCATCAAAATTTTAGATTCCACGACAAGCCCATACAGCGCATGACGGGCATATACGAGAAATTGTCAGATGGCGGTCCAGGTTTTTGTTGGAGCAGATGGTTCAAGTCGCCCTCTTTGTTTTGGATACTCCAGCCCAGAAAGGTCGAGAGTGTTGAGAATAGTGGAAGTACGGGGCTCACACGTCTTCGGAGGAGCTCGCTGCGCGTCAGACAACGTTAGCGGACTCTCTACACAATATATTGTGTAGCCAATCAATCGACAGGCGAGAATACGAACCGATGGCAGTCGAGGCTCGTAGAGCGATACACTTTGACGTCATTAGCTGCTTGTGGCAAGCAGATGGCTGCTGTTAGGTTTTGTCTCTAGTCAATTGAATTTCGATAGAGGCAGCTGAAAAAAAAGCACGTGGTTTGCAATTGGTGCTATATATGTAATTTAATCACACGGGTGGTGTAAAGGCAGATGACTTGCCGAACTGGTACCACCCGTTCCTTGAACCAAGTTTCCACGCGGCACAAGAGTAGCATTCACGGCAAATCACCAAGTCTTCATGGACTCAAACGTGATCTCAGACTACCGCAATTATCAATGTTTCTTAAACAACGTTGTCTTTTGGTTTCGTAAGCTCGGATCGTGATTCCAAAACGCAGTTAGGTGGAAGGAAATGTTGACATTCGTTAAAGTCTTGTACCATATACCCGTACCAAATTAACGGAATAAACCACCGTGGTGGCTTACGTGTTTGCGCAGTTAAGCACAAGGCCGCGGGTTAAAATCCCACCCACGGCATTCGGGATTTTGGGACGGGCGTTTCCGTCTGCTGACGTAGCTGCGGCGGCGCGCTCGGTTTCGATTTTGCTTGGATTGAGCGTTGAATTTCGATTATGAGTATCTAGTATTAGGTGCCCATTCTCAACAAATAAAAAATAAAAGAGAACGGGTGTATAAAATATGACTGCCTCCAAATTCGCCATATGAACGACTGCCTCCAAGCCTCTAATGAAATAATGATAAAGCTAATTAAATATTTTTGTCAATTAGTATGCTGATGCTGACGTTATCAGAGGAAAAGTATAACCACCTCGCCGAAGAACTCATCTGCGATAACGAAATGTCCGTTACCTTCATTGCCTTTATATGTGTATGCTGTAAATAAAAGAAACAAACAAAACGCCACGTAGGCTTGGCGATGCTCTAAAGACCATAGCAGACGCCTTGACTTGAGCTGCCGACAAGGTCCTCATTGTTATTCGCCCATATTATCGCATGTTTCTCACTTGTAGGAAAACTTTCATTCCCTTGAAAGCGCTGAGCGACTGACGTCACAAGTCCTACCACGGACTACGGGCAAAGCCACGTGGTTATTGTCAAGCGGTTCTGTTGGGATCTGACACTGCGACATGAATACCGCGAGTTCTCACGAAACTATATCTTGCTGCTTCGGCTATACAGTTGGCGCTGCACTACTGAGCACATCATATTAACGTCATTGATCAGGTCATTGGCAACGTAGTAGAATTTAACCAACCTATCTACATAATCTTCATAGATTACCAAAAGGTGTTTGGTTCATTAGAGATACCAATAGTGATGGATATATTACGGAACAGAGGTGTGGAGGAAACATACGTGAACACTTTAGAAACTGTCTACCGGGATTACACAGGCTACGAAAAAAAAAAAATCCCGGTTAGTAAGATTGGTGTCGCGTGCAATATAATGTATCCATTATTATTATCTGCATGTACGCATGCTTGATTGGGAAGGATTACGTGCGGGCGCTAGCGGCGAATGTCCACGCGACCTGTGGTCTGCAGACTACATTGCCTGTTAAGAAATGTGGCAGAAAGCTTGAAATAAGCGAGTGAGGAGCCGGACCGGCAATACTCAAGGGTAAGGTTGAAGATTAATACGGATAGACAGACAGACAGAGAGAGAGAGAGAGAGAGAAGGCAAAGCACGGACGTTAACGAGGTCGCAACTGAAACATGAAAAGAACTAAAGTAACATTCAATAGCCTGACGAAGAAAAAAGAGTTGGTGATTGTCAGTCAGCCACTCGTGTACTTAGGCCATTGTGTACTCAGTGTACTCCGGTAGGCACTTCATTCGTGGACGGCAACCTACCGACGTCCTTTAAAGGAAGAGTGATATAATCGATGCATAGTACTTAAACGGCTAAAAATTCATAGATAACAGTGAAACTCGAAAATAGGGAAAGGCCTGGGCCGCGAGCGATAGAAATGGATTGAATGGGTGTAACGTTAGAAGAGAGAAGAATGACAATATGGTAAACACTGGTAGATAAAACGTATTTTAGCTGCAATTAAAGGTAGATATGAAGCTGCATGGTAGGCCATGTATGATGTAACGCGTATGAAAAACCTAACCGACAGTCTATCAGCACAACAAGGTGATCCAGAGGCGGCGAGGGCGGATGGCAGATTGAATGAAGGGACGAGGTTAAGAAATTTGCAAGTTTATGACCGAGTCAGATGACGCAAGACAGGGGTCACACGAGCTCACTGAGAGGCCATCGTCATGCGAGTGGGCTTACTAGGCAGACGGTGGTGATGACGACGAACTTACGTGAACGAATCAAATAAACAGCAACAGTAAAACATCAAACGGCGACCAACAAACGTACTGTACACACACAGAAGCGTGAGAAGTCTTGCATTGGCTTCTGCCGTTCTTTCCACACGACTTGGCTGGCGAAGTTTAGGAAACATCACCTTGACGCGACTTCCCGCATGCCACCCGAGAGACCAGCATGTACTCTTTTCATCGCATTATCACCGCCAGGTACCGGAAAACGAGCCAAAGACGCAACTGTTTGATTGCGTTCCCGCGTGAAAAGCCGAAGGTGCCAACCAGACGGCATCCTGCAACGCCTCCGGCCAAGGACCCAGTGAGTGACCGTGCCGGACCCCGTGCCACGGGCCATGTATGCAGTGTGCGCGTATTGCGGGAGGGTGGAGCGGGGATGTGCAAGACCGTCGGGCGGCCGCTTCTTGGCGGATGGCGCGAACGGCGTGCGCCCACAAAGCGCAAGGGAAAGTACGCGCGCGAAACGCAGAAGAAGGGAAAGGGCTCGACAGTTCCTCCGGCGCGCGCCGTGCAAGAAAGGCGCGGGAAGAAGGTTCCCCCGGCGCGGCTGACGGCCGGCCCACCGACCTACATAGCGCGTCTTTCGCCGGCCTGCTCGTTATAAGAAACCAGTCTGCCGGTTGCGTCGGCGGACTCGAGCGAATGCGCACCACCGCTCCGCGGCCGACTCCTCTTCGTCATCTTCAGCGTCGCCCATCCCGGCTTTAAGCGGACGAGTAACGGCGCGTCGGGCACTCGAGTCACAGGTGAGTGTCGCGCACGCTGCGCGACCGGGACGACGGGAACACGCCGATGGTGGACGCAGCAGTCGGAGGATATACGTATATGAGTGTGCGTTCGGGCTATGCTATAGCGCGGCTCCATAGGATAAATGTCACCGGCTCACTCGTCGCTTCGAAAGATACGGCTCCCAACCCTGTCCGGCGCAAAGAAGGACGCTTTGGACTCCGCCCTTGCCATCCGAGGATAAGGATACTGAGACCACACGGACAGCCGTTTTGAGTACGATTAGGTCAGCGTGCGAGCGAGCGAGCGAGGCGCGAGAAAAAAATGCTTAAAAAATATGTGAAGGGCTTCAGTGAAATTTGCGTTCAAACTAAGTGAAGACTGAAAATGAAGGGAATGGTACTCGCCGACATTGACCAAAAATATGAGTTTAAAAGCTCGAGGGTGGAGTTACACTATAGCTATATACGCGCTTACCATCAATTTTTCTTGGAGGAACACCTGAAACGTGGCACCAGGTTCTTCCCTAAACGCCAGCCGTCCGTCATAGCCTTTGCTACAAACTTGCTGCGACGACACTGGCGGTTTCAATTAACGGCTTAAAGACGGAATTAAGGTGTTCGTGAACAAAGGTCCGCATCAAGTGTCGGAGCAAGGGTCTAGTTCTCCTGGTGGAAACTCAACGCATAGCGGAGCACCAGCTTCCTTCCTCGGTCGTCGCCGGCTGCGGCTGTTCAGAGTATTATGTATAAGTGCCACTGCTGAGCAGGTGCCCTACTGAGGTTCGACTCCTCAGCCATGGTGGCCGCATTTAGATGAAGGTGTTGATTGCTGCAAGGACCGCCATGTGTTTGTGACTGTGGTGTGCGTTTGATAAATCTATAGATGTCTGTAGGGCCTTTCTCCCATATATACAAGACGTTACCAGGGGTTTTTTTCGGAGCTATAGTTGGTGCATGACTTAGATACAAAACAGAGCAGAGATGACGCAAACGGACATTTAGGACGTTAGGAGACAGCAGGACTTGCCCTTCCACTGCGTCCCGCCAGTGCTCCGCACGCTGCACGCTGCAGTGATCCAAGTGTCGCTTGGCAAGCCAACCATATCGGTCTGCGGTCATCAGCGTCTCAACCGTAGCGTTCTAACTGCTCTGGCTTTCTTTTTACATTACGGTAAGCGACACCACCCTATTCTACAGCACCGCATCCTAGAGAAAGCGAGGGAGAGATGAGTTAAGGATTTCGTGGACCCGGTTAAGCAGTCAAGCTTACTCGTGTCCCGCCGCCGGCGGGCGCATCGCGTTGACGCGAAATGAAGGGGGGGGGGGGGGGGGGGCTTCCCGCTAGACTCAGTGCGAGCATCCGGGCGGCCTTGCCTTGCTTTCCGAAGCGCGACGGTATGCGATGCGCGACGGTCATCTTCCAATCGCCTAGCTGGACACGGCGCGGACGATCTGCAGGCTTCCCACGCGTCGGACGTGCGTGGCGTGGAACCAATTGATCGCTCCGCGCACGCAGCGAGCGATAACCCTCGGGGTCACTGTTACGCAATCAGCACATTGATCGGCGACCGAAAGTGCGCGGTGAAGCCACTGAACGCGGAACTGAGGTTCGCGAACTGCTAACGGTGCCAAAGTGGTATAGCGCCATTAGGGCTGGTTTTACCGCTCTCTCCTCGATTATTTTTGTTTCTCCAACCTTCACTGGAGTCACGGCTGAAGTATATGAAATAAACAAGCAACAGACACGTTTCTTGCCATGCTTGCGCGCTTGTAATATTGCCATCAGTAAATCAGCGCAGCGGTCTCATTTCGCTGCCTGTAATTACCGGTTACGCAAAGGACCAAATATAGTTGGCTGCATGATCTTGGCATTCGCGCTGTCCTTGCAGTATATCCTCTATAGGCTTCTCACGGGAAATTTCCGGGTGAATCTCCATGCTGACCGGTTAGCCATTTTCACAGACGGAAGCGGGAGTACGGTTCATCGATAAGCGCCCCAAACTTGCGAAATCCGTATACGCACATGCACTTGAACGGTGTTTCGCTGTCCTGAGTTAGGCTGAAAAGCTTCCAGCGGTCCATTTCACAATCGTGTTCACTGCCGCAGATAGGAGCAGTGATACAAGTGGTGCTTTGCGTGGTTTCTGATATCTGAAATCAAGATCTGCGTTGATAGATGAAGAAAACCTTTTATCAAGGTGAAAACCTTTTATCAAGGGCCGGCACTTCTATATATACGCCTAAAAAGGAGGCGCACGAAAATAGATCCAAAGATAACAAGCAATCCGCTGAGATTACATTCAGTTCAAGCAGACTAACAGATTGACGACGAAAACAACAAAAAGGAAACAAGCGAATGAACAAAGGGACGACGCAGGTTCGGCGGTCGAGCAAAGAGGAAAGTGCACCGCCAACAAAAACGAGTTCGCTTGACCCTAGCGATCCGGCGAAAACAGCCTTGCAGTGCTACAACCGGTACTACGGGAGTCTCCGGCGTACAACCAGGGGAAGAGAATAGGAGCATCGGCTACGCGAATTACCTTTCAGGGCGCGAAAATCCTTCGTGCCGCTGCTGTTCCGCAGTATACGTGCGTGCGGGAATGCATGCGCGTTCACAGGCGTTTCGCTACGCAGTTCAAGGAGGTTATATGCGAGCGTTCACGGAGAAAGGCAGCGCGGAGTAGCGCGCCATTTTTGATCCAAGCGCTAGCGAGAACTATGCGCTTCGGTACAGAAAGACGATAATTAATGAAAGAACGCGTGCACATAACGGCACGCCGCTTTTAAAGGTTAAAGGGACACTAAGTATCAATAGAACATAATATAATGTAATAATAAGATAAAAACATTATAAGATAGTGTAGAGTAAAGCAGGAGAGAGAGAGAGAGAGAGAGAGAGAGAGAGAGAAGTTTAATCATAAGAAAGGCAGAGAGGTCGTTTTGAGGTACATTCCTTCAGCCAGGCATACTGTAAGCTGGACTAAGGGAAATAGCGAACGGATAGAGGAACAATATGGGTGACGATCTTGTCATTCCTAAATTGCGAGGTTGATACCAAAGCTATCGGTGTCGCAATTAGCGGCGATTTGGTAAACCGGAGAAGATGCAAAGAAACGAAGAAGAAAAAAAAAACGCCGTGGCTTCTTCAACGCCACCTTGAGGTTCCCATATCGGCTCTACATGCGCGAGACGTCCCCGGGGGAAATGTTGCACCGGAAACCGGATACAGTTGCGCAAGAAGATTTGCCGCCACACTTTTCACCGAGAACAAAGCCGCTCTCACTCTGGCATTGTTACTACATGATCAGCATTTGGCTTACCTATTTATCATTATTTGGCTTAATTAGGAATTTTGAATTCTCGGGACACAATTGCACTTGAGAAGACATCCGCCGCTCTCTTATCTGTAGGATGTTGACAATTTATCACGCTTTGCTCTTTTCTAGTATTTTGGGACTCCGAGGTCAAGTTTATGAAAGCGCTGAGCATTTCTTTAGCGCCTGGGGCAGTGTCTAAAACGACAGAATCATTACGCTGCATTGTACTACCCCTATCCCGGCGTTGTTCTTTACGTTGTTAAGGAGAAAGCTGAAGACACATTTCTTACTTTATAGCATCCACATATCAATAATTACGGATTGGGGCTAACGAACGTCAATCTATACCACACTTATACTAAAGTATAGAAAGACGGGTTTCGTTATTTTTGCTTTGTTTAGGATATACGCCTCTTGCATTCAGGTTATTCAGCGATAGTGCATAAAGCAGAAGTTCTTAAATGTGTGGGTTTCGCGTTATTCTCAAACAATGCGGTCACGTTATTGCTGACCAATGTGTAAGAAAAAAAAAAAGAGAAACGGTCGAGCTGGCTAAACAGGATCGGCGCAGGAGTTGAAGGTCGGTACCAGGCAAAAAAGCTTGCACTTTTCGCAACCTCGTGGACGTTCACGAACGGCACGCCCGCAGCGTGTAACCGTTCGACCTGCACGTAGTTTATCTCGAGTAACAACAATCTCCGGTCGCATAAAATATCTCGCCATCTCAGATTTTTTTTTTCACGTTTTTCCCCCCATGTTCGCTCTGCAAACGCCGAGAGTCCCTCACGTTTTTCCGCATGTCTGCGATGTGCCCCCTATCCCGTATATTATACGCCGTACAGTATACACGTATTCTCATCGTGCAGTGCTTTTGGAGCCGCGGACTCTTTTTTTTCTTTCTTTCTTTCTTCTGTTCGTATAGTCGAGCTTGAAGATTCCACGAAGCGAGCGCGAGTCGCATGCGACACATCGTGCACGTGGTATATAGTGCAGCGCGCGCTCAGACCACACGACTTTCGTGTCTTACCTGAAAAACGTGACCCGCGGGAGATCAGATAGACGGCGCACTGCGCGCGATTTCGATCGCGAGCACGGAGTGCTACGAGTGGGGGTTGGACACCGGCAACGAAGCATAATAGCCGGCTCCCTATCTTGAAACCTGAACGCCCAGCGGTGCTCGAACAATGCTGCAGAACCCAAAGCTGCGCTGTGTTGAAGGCTTTCCCTGTGGCTTACTATTCGCCTTATAAGTCGCCAGCGGCTGCAGTTTCGCGTAAGAAGTGCGAAGCATGACTGCGATCAAAATTTGACAAAACTGCGAAGACAGCGCAAACTTAATTGACGTCTGGTGGAGGGGTCTAACAATAAATCAAGCACACACTGCGGTATACCTCGGCGGCCATACAGAGTGCCCTCGTGCACCAATTGTTTTAAAGATGTACAAATGCCATGTACATGGACAGAACCGAGGTAATGCTGTTTGCCGTCGCTTGGAGGTACCCAGAGTATCTTTTGCATTCCAGCTAATTATCTAATCAGTCCTAATTAATTAAACAACTTCTCAGTTATAATAATTAGATGAAAAGTGTAAATGAGAAAATCGTAGAGCAACATGACAAACTCCCGATACAGCTTTCTTTTGCTCAGTACGTGCTACATAAAAGTGTTTTTCCGAGCATAAAAGAAACCCGCAAATACACGCAGAGCCTCGAGTGGCCAGTCGCTCGGCATTTTCGCTTGTTTTGGCGGGTTTCTGTCACACTCGGAAAAAAACACCTTTATGTGGCACGTATTGAGCAACAGAAAGCTGTATCGCGAGCTTTTCATGTTGCTCTACGATTTTCTCATTTACACTTTTCTTCTAATTATTATAATGGAGAAGTTGGTTAATTTATTAAGACTAATTAGATAATTAGCTGGAATGCAAAAAAAAAATACTCTGAGTACCTTCAAGCGACGGCAAACAACATTACCTCGGTTCTGTCCATCTACGTGGCATGCGCATATTTTTAAATCTTGGTGCATGATAGTTGGGACACCCTGCATATATGCGCCTTGTCGTCTACTACGAGGTAGCGCGTTTGACTTCCGACTGCTGTCATTGCAAACTTGTTGAAGGGGAATTCGAAAGTGCCTTTGTGCTAAGACTTCGGTACAGTTTAAAGACTTTATGTATAGTTAACATTAATTCCGGAGTATATGTTATGGTGTTACTTCTATTCAGTTCCTGATGTTTGTTGTTAAAACTCCGAACCCCTAAATTCGGCGTACGGCATTATTTCCCGCTTGGAAGATTCCGACAATGGTGTCAAACCGCTCTAACTATAGGAGACTATCTATGCGTCGGTCTTCTACGCGTTACGTTGAGAGGGGCCGAGTCGCGAAGAAGACCGCTCCCAGCTCTGAAAACGCTGCATTCAACGTCATATATATACAGGAAGGAAATACGTTGTCGCTGTTGATATAAACTTTAGTGAGATCTGTTTATAACGTTCTGTGTTCTTGAACTTTGTCAGCAGTGAAATTAGCCAGGTTAGTGAAACCGCGATATAGAAATTAGGGCGCAGGCACAGTTCATTCTACCAGCCGGCGTTGTCATAGCTGAATTAATTGGGCTCTTGGCCATCGCGATTCACGAGAGCGACGTCATAGAGAGGCCAACACATTGCGCCGTCTCTGTACCATCTTCTGTCTCCCTTCACTTTTGATTTGCTGTGAAACTCATGAAAAAAATACGGCATACAGCTGACGTACCCATGGGATCAGAAGTATGCGAACCAGGGGTTCTGCGGAAAGAAATAAAAAGACAATTTTCTCGATGCCTCGGCATGCACGTAACGTGAAATTGGAACCCGCCGTAGTTATTTAGTGGCTATGGTGTTAGGCTGCTGAGCACGAGGTCGCGGGATCGAAACCCGGCCACGGCGACCGCATATCGATGGGGATGAAATGCGAAAACACCCGCGCACTTAGATTTAGGTGCACGTTAAAGAATCCCAGGCGGTCGAAATTTCCGGAGCACCCCACTACGGTGTGTCTCATAATCAGATCGTGGTTTAGGCACGTAAAACCCCATAGTTTAATTTAATTTTTGAATTTGAAGTTCGCGGTTCGGATTCGGCACCGCAAATAACACCGCAATCACTTTCAGCTTGTCAGTCTGAATTGCCAAATAATGTGGTTCTTTATTACAAAAGAAGAAAGAAAACTTATTGCCATGAAACTGTTCGCAATAGCAGATGTCATATAATCGTGATGTCGGACACGTCGTTAGCGAAGGCGGCCGGGCAATTATGAACAGAAAGCTTCGTTACCTATTCGGTCCCTGGCCCGCATACTTCTGATGACGGGTGCGTGTATAGAGCCTCGACTTTTCCGAAACAAGCAATTCGTAACGGACAGGAGCTACATACACTCCCCGCACTGCAACACCCGGCGTAATAGACGAAGCGTTTGCAGGGAAACCATACGAGCAGATCAGACAAGCAACGCATCAACTCGACCATCACTCAAACATTCCGCGAACGGCGCTATGTGCCTCCCGACACCGTTTTCAAACGCCAGGATCGCAGGTTTCGAGAAAGGCTTGCGTGGATGAGCGCGCGTACGCGGTCGCGCATAATTTCTTCCACATCGCGAAGAACCCTCGCGCGGACGCTGGAATTTATGGCAACCGCGGTGGGCACGTGTTCGCCCGACCCGAGTGACCACGCGTATACGTTTCGGAAAGGCCGTACATACAGCGATTGTGTACAGTTTGCCCGGCGCCCAGGAGGTTAATGGCTAAGGAAAAGCGAAAGTGTGCTTGTTTGTCTTCCATCATGCGGTCGACTAACTCTACGCGTGCCTCTGAGCTGTTTGCTAAGTGGCGTGCGCGCACGCGGTGCGTAACGGCGGGGATCCGGCGCACCAACGACGGACTCCTCGCGCGAATCGCAAGTGGCGCGGTCAAGGAGAAAGAACTTGCGCATCTTTTATCGCGTTCACGTCGCCTTCTCCGGTGGGAGAAGGGTGGGGGAAGGGGGACGTGGCGGGAGAGGGCAGCGCTTACCGTTACATAAGCCTATAGCTTTCGCTGGACGCAAATCCCGAGATCTTTCAGAGGCACGTTTGGTTGCATTTAAATGCCACATGCGATTTGTCCCGCATGAAGTGCAAGTCGGGTCTGCTATATACGTGATTAACGCAGCTAAATTACCGACTTGCGCAAGATAGAACTAAAATAAATAAAAGAAAAGCGTAAGGCTTTGTTTCTAGCGCTTCTTTTCCTTTAAACGTTATGCCTCCGAGTTACGGAGAGATAAGCAGCGTTTACAGTAACGACGGAAAAGGTGTTTGTATTCTCATGGCGTCTCGTTGCGACGCCGCATTCGATGCTAGAAATAGCTTTTGTCGCGAGCAGGGATTTCACTGCAGAAACATCTCTGCGAGAATGTCTTTTATCGTTGTGCCTATATGGGCTTACGATGGGTCATCGAAACTGCGTGGTACATAGGGAGCAAAATAACCTTGGGGATTCTTGGCACGTTTCTTGGAACGAAGAAAGCTACCAAGAAACGTGAAGCCAGCTTTGAGCTGCGAAGCTGGCTTTTCCTCTACACGTCAAGGACATAAATGTGGCGGTCGACACGTTGTTAAAATAATTTATGCATGCAATTGCTACGTTGTTCTTACTTTTGTGCTTTCAATATGTTGGGCAGGAAACTGCACAACAAGAACAGCGCAGAAGCAGCACATTCATCGATGCTTAACGATGAAGAGCTGTGGTGCTTTACAGAAAAGTAAACTTCACAAGAATAGAAAGAACGTATTGTGGTCAGTTGTGGCTATTGACCACTTGGTATTTCTGTATTGTCAGCTCTGCTCCGTTACGGCCAGTTGCGGTCCATTGTGCGACAAAAACTGCGCGTTGCCTCTCGCGCAGTCGGCGGCAGAACGCACCTTCTTGCTCTCATGGCCAGAGCAATCGAAAACGCAGAGAAGAGATACCGCAGGGAACGCAAGCAGGAAACGTATAAGCTTGCGTGTGGCTTCGTTCCTGGAACGCACAGCGCATGCGCTGTCCTTGCCACTCACCATCCCAAACGAGGCAGCCGGTGTTACTTCGCAGAAAAAAAGGTTCCTCGGCGCTTACTCCACTCACGCGCCTCGCACGGAGATCTTCATTCGTGCCTGACCGAGTCGGGCTCCTCGGCTTCGAATTAAGTACCGCTGGAGGACGGACACTCGGCGAAGTCGTTATATATATCCTTAATGAAGCAAGCACGCGCACAACGTCGGTTATAGCTGGAGCAAGTGAGAGAGTTGGCCACCGGTTTCGAGTGAAAGGGTCGCTAGTTAACAAATGACCGGACAATGGCGCGGCGCCCATTAGACCGCGGCGCGCCAGGCTCGCGCGGGAATAAGCTCTCGGAGAAGAGAGGACGGGTCCGGGAGCGCCCGCCGGCGCCGGACCTTGTCCCACATCGCTGTCCGAACGAGTGCAGCAGCAACAGGAGCAGCAAGCCACGGCGATCAAGCGTGTGCTTGATCCCAAGACGAGAAGAGGCGATGCTTCCACGTGGATGGCACGGTGTCGGGGAGGTCATGTCTGCGGAGGCGTCACGAGCCGGCCGGGGCGACGGCGACCTCAGAATGCCGCGCGGCCGGATCACATCCTTGACGCCCCCCCCCCCCCCCGCCCCCCTGCTCGAGGGTCGACCAGATCACGTGCACGCACGAATATGCCGGCCTGGCGTAGCGCATAATGTGCTGCTATACGAGGCACCTTGCGACCGCAGCCGCCAGACGTACCTATGCAGATATTGTCCACGGCCGCGAACTCGAAGGACATCCAGCGGTCAGGCCGTGCTGCGTGCGGGGTCCTTTAATGTTGCTCGCGGCTCTTCATCTTTCTGGTCTTGACTGATGCGTGGCTATTGTTGGGTACAGCGTAGGTGAGGACGATGGGAGCTGAGTGCCTTGCCCCGAAGATGAGGTCGAGTTTAACGTACACCTATACGGTTGGATAGCCCGCATCGAATCATTTTTTAACGTGTAGTAATGACTGCGTTACCATTTCAAACTGCGCGTAGTTGCGATGTGCACCTCCAGACGAAGCAACACCCTCCGCGTTCTGTCTTTGCCTTCTTTTCATCTCCTAGCCACCTTTCCCTGCGTAGGGTAGCAAACTGGGCGTGCGTCTGGTTGACCTCACTGCCCTGCTTTCACTTTCTATCTCTAAACCACGCAAAGTAGCCGGGAAGGAGGAGAATAACGGGAGAAAGGGTACCGCGCAAAGCCAGAATACCAGACACGTACGTATAAAACTTACTAGGCAGGCATAGTGAAACGCAGAAGTCAGTTCGTCTAGCTGACGAGCCGTCCCTACACGACCTGTCCTCGAAGGCGGAAACGGCCAAGCTATTATTATATCCGAGCACCGCGGCATAGCCGAAACACTCAAAAGACTTTTGATCTAAGCTTTCCTAAATGCAATTTGCGTAAATAAAACTCTCACGCACTATAATTTGTAAAAGCTCATCGTGAAAGGTTATCTTGCCTGTCACCTTTCTTGTGTTATTAACGCAAGACGTTATTAGCCAATAACGCTATACGATTATTGTTTTATGCATGAGCTGACCAGCTTAAGAACAAGGTCTGTCAGCCGTTTTGCGTACACTCAGTCACTTTCGCTCATGCATTTGCTGATTACATCGAAAGTTTTACGCCTGGAAGGATTGCCGAAACAAGACAAAGTAAAACCACTTTCACTTTTCATAAACTTAAGACTCGTGTCTTACAGAGCGATGGGGCAAAAAAAAACCGGTACAGGAACGGCGGCGCCGACGTGCATGCCTTTGCTTTTCACAAAGTTTTCACGTATACAGCTAGGTTCTCCATCTCGTTTAAAGTGGTAGAATGTAGTCACCCGCGTTTCCTCGGTGTTCTTGCTAATCCTCTTGCGTAACTTAATCCAGTCGCGAATGCGCGTCTTCACATGCAGTCGACCAACGTGCCTGACCACATAATGTGACCTCGGTGGAACGTTCGGGTCTGCGGGCACGTGCGTGGAGCTTTAAGCGCCAAAACTGGAACCGTTCGCGCATGAATCCAACCTTTAGTGGGTCGAGGGCTTCTACCCAATCCGATACACGCAGTTGACGTTGTGGTATAAACGTCTCGGCCTCCCTTCCCCATGAGACCTCAAAATTCACCCCGTTTGGAGAGCAGAAGCGTTACATGCAACGAAATTTGTACCGCGTTGAAAAATTAAACTCGGCTGTCTAAAGCCACCATTGATGATTCTGAGCCGCGCTGGTTAACTTGTAGTTTGTCCTTGGTTAACCTCCCTACCTTTCCGTTTTCATTTCTCTTTCTCTCTCTCTGCCGAGTGAATCATGGATGAATGATCGATTTACGCCAAAGTGATAGAAAATCTTTGTCAATTTAACGCCACTGAACTCCTCACAACGATAAATTGCTCAACGGCTGTTTCCACCAAAATTTCACGAAGCGCAGCTGGCAGAGAAACATAACGGAGAAGCCGCGCCGATCGAATTGAATTCGATATCAAAATTTCTCTAGCACTGCAGAACAGCAGTGGTTTGAGATTAAATGTGAGTAACAAACTTGTCAATGCACGGAAAACAACTTTTGTTTTGAAAGAGGACAGTCTGAAGAAAAAAAGAAAAGAAAGAAAGAAATAACGGCGACTTTGATTTGAACTATACGGAAAATCCTCGTCCTAACTTTATAATATCTTGTGTTCGTTATACATCTTGCTACCTTTATATTCCGCCATAGTGTGTCTATTTGCCGCGACCCGAAAGCCACTAAAATGACATTGGTCAGGCGCCACGGCTTCGGCTAAATATAGAATCCAAGACGATTGTCGGTGCTTGCATGGTACAGTATACCTGCGCAAAACTAAGTAGCGCGCAGCTTACGCGTTAAAAGTGTAAATATAGCACATGTATATACACCGTCACGCAGCATTTGCTCATGGAAAGCTTGCGAACTTCAAGAACTATTCACCTATTCATTCCAGGACTTTACCTTGACAGGGGTGCTATCGAAACGCCATGGCAAACAGTTTCCTCATTTCGCGGACACGCGCAGACTTTTTTTTTTCCCGGAATTGACGCCGTTAATGAGATGCCACGAACAAGGCGCGCATACCCAGTATTGTATTTTGTAGCGTGCAGTGCACGTTAGATCGTCAGCTGTATAAGCGAACGTCTGCCCTCAGCCCCTACTCCCCCCAAGAGAACGCAACATTAGTTGACAAAGCTGTACATTCGATGGATGTATACATGAAGCTTCACGTGAGTTTGCTCCAAAAGAAAGAAAGGAAGGAGATAACTAGAACACAAAGAAAAACATTGCCGTATACATATCCTGAATTAGAAATAGGTGCTCAAAAATGTGAATTTGAAGAAAAGAAACATACTATAGCAAAAAAAGAAAAATTGCAAAGCAGTAATAATGTAACTATCGAGCTGGCTTTAAACGTATGGCGTTAGGTCTATTTTACGTTAAGTGGCGTTATATTCATGCGTGTCATTCGTTCGCTAAGGGCATTTATTATATCCCATAGATGCGCATCGAAGAGCGAAAAAAAGTACACTCGGTTGCTTCCCAGCAATAGCTTCACATTCTAATGATATGCCGGAAAGACGATGTAAATTATGGGCCAAATAAATGAAGTCTAGGTGGCTCACTGCAGAAATGCCGAAATGCTGGCGGTATAGGGACCGTACACGTGTAACAGGGAGACAGCGCGTACGCCCGTATCGTTGAATAATGCTTGGCAGTTTTCACCACTTCATCCAAATAAAAGCTGCCTCAAGCGATCTCTTACGATAAGTTAGGAATAGATGCATGTGGACCTTTTATCGCCCACTGACTGCGACTTTGTGATGTTTGGCATGTTGGTACGCGCATACGCGGCACTTTAGGCGCATATACCCTTTTTGTACCTCGCAGTTCGGAACGTTTGTTTCATATGGAAGCTATAGGATTGCAAGAAAACTTCTTTCCTTGAACCTGTGTCTTCTACACAGACATCTTGATATCCCGGGAACGCCAGTAGTGAGACTGCTTCTTCGGATTCGCTTTTGAAATCACTCGGATTATTGTGCAACGCTAAACACGGCGTAAGCAGATGTTGCTGCCAGCCGCTGTGACTGCACCTTGACCCCAACGAGCCACAGCGTTTGGCTGTGGCGTGATAATCAATGCCCGCGTGGAAGCCTTTCGCCAAACGGCACGGTCGTCGATGATCGCCGCCCTAATCCTACACACTAATAACAGCCTGTTGCGAGCACGTCTTGTTCTCGAGGGAGCCATTTAGTGACGCCGAAGTGCCTTACGTTTCAGAGGAGGCATATATACCCGAATGTCTGGCGTCCGCTTCGCCTTCCTCGTTCCGCCGTCTCGACCGCGTCGAAACGCCCCGCGAGCGGTCGTCTTCTTCCTTTGGGTCCCTGCCACGCCCACGTCCGCCACACCACAAACCCTCCATTATGTGACGATCGCGTTGCTGCATCGCGGTGAAGCGTGCCGTAGGGCTGCAGCCGCGCAAAGGGAGCACGCGGGCTGGTCGCCACCCCAGAACTTTTAATTTTTTTCCCCCTCCAACTCGAGCAGAAGAAGTTCCTTCACGACACGTCTGGTGCAACAGAGACAAGAACACAAAGGAGCCCGCGGGCGCACCCGCTATATATACGACCCCGTCGCACCTAGCTCACTTTTGGTATACCAAAACCCGAAGTTCGCGCCAGACAAAGGCTTCCATTTATAACCACGCCGGGAGCGCGCGCGCCGACCTCAAAATCGCGGTCCGTCCCACGTCGAGTAAGATCCTTGCCCTCAGCACGGCAGCGAACGCGCACTGATTGGCTGTCGTCGCTGGGCGTTCGACCGTCTCCTAAAGGTCACAAGCCGTTTGCATATGCATGACTGCTATTCGGACAGGCAAAACGCTCCTCCTGCCCATTCTTTCGCTCTTATGGCCCGAGATGGCACGCGGTGACGCGTCCCACTAACTTTAAGCGCCAAGCGTTGGCGTCCGCGCCTGCGGACGAGAATATTTCGGCCTCGACGTTCTCCTACTTTAATATTGGCCTCACTTGCAGTAGCCAGCTACTAACTAATTTCATGTAAATGAGAATTCCTTTCTTTCCCAGTTCGCCTTTGCATAATGCATGTAGCACTAACAATGACACAGACAAGAATGAAAGAAGTAATGAGACAAAGGAATCTTGTCGGTTTGTGTTGTGTTACTTAAAGTTAGGCTACACCATCTAATCGAAATCGCAGTTTTGTTTGCAGAATACGTCGCGGGTTTTCAAATGAGCTCACTTTTCCCGAACAACAGGAGAGTGGGATTCGTCTTCTCATGCGTCAGTCTTGCACTTTTCTTAGTACCGCCGTTTCATTACGTGGTGAAACACAAGAAGAACGAAACAATACTCGGGGTTTCTTGACAATATTTCAACACCTCCTAGACTAAGCATAAACGTTATTACCAACTGGGAGTGCCGAAAAAAAGAAAAAGACGCAAACTGTCTGCAATTACTCTTGAATATTGTAACGGGTTTCTGTGCCAAAGTCATTAGCAGTCGCAAGAGAGTTTAGCTCGGGAAGCCCAAGCAAAGATAAGGTTGCAAGAACTTGCTTCTCTCACGTGGGAGCCGAAACTAAAGAAACACCGGCGAGGACGCAGTAGCTGAATGAATTGGCATTTCGGAATAATCGCCGTCAAGACAGTCTCTAATCTTGTGGTTCGAAAGTGATTGCCACCGTCGAACTTGCTGAAACACAAAACTCGAATAAGACTGCGTATTGCACTATAAGATTTCTAAAGTCTATAATAAGCTGTTCGCATTAAGTTGGCGCAGTCTAAGGCCAATAATTTTTTAAATCTTTTACTTGCTGATTAAGATTGCTGTATCTTTATCGTGTAGGGGTTGACTGAGACTTCGCTATAACACGGCATGTAACACGGCTGGAAAGCAATTGTTAAAGCGAATACTCCTGTGCCTAATATCCCAAGATTTGCTACACATATACGTAGACAAGTTACGTTTCTTGCCGAATACACGACTTACATAGCCCTGAACTGGAAGATATCTATAGCGGCTCCACAGCCACCGTAGTCCTCCATAAAGCAAGCAACAAAATCCCAATAAAGAAAGGCGTCAGGCAGGGAGATACGATATCTCCAATGCTATTCACAGCGTGTTTACAGGAGGTATTCAGAGACCTGGATTGGGAAGAATTGGGGATAAAAGTTAATGTAATGAGGAGGGAAGATAACCGATGGTCATTAAGGGTTACGGACTGGATCCCAAGGGAAGGGAAGCGTAGCAGGGGGCGGCAGAAAGTTAGGTGGGCGGATGAGATTAAGAAGTTTGCAGGGACGGCATGGCCACAATTAGTACATGACCGGGGTTGTTGGAGAAGTATGGGAGAGGCCTTTGCCCTGCAGTGGGCGTAACCAGGCTGATGATGATGATGATGATGATGATGATGATGAACGTTGATCCACGTTGTCACAGTTAATAAAAACAAAGAGAACGTTGATCGACAAAGTAGGGACAGTGTGCCTACTTCTCTTCAGTGTAATCAAACAATAACTCACCACCATAAAACGTATATATATATATATATATATATATATGAATATGTGCGGACGGATACTCCGGCTTTCTTTTTCTTTTCTTTTTTTTATTCGCCTGGGTTGCCACGCATCGAGATGCCGGAATGAAATTAAATATGAGCACGGAGGCTCGTTTCATGCAGATACTGTAATAGGTACCTAACAACTGTATTTTCCATGAGCCGAAGTTCATAGTCTCAGGCTGGTTGCAATTCGCTGGTCGCAAAGAACTGTGGGAACGTGAAGTGGTTAACCAGAAGTCGTGCTTAGAGACTCAATAGCACTGTGCGTTTCTAACCACCATTCCTAAGTACCACTTGTAGCTATCGGCTCGCACGCAAGGATACAATGCAACAACAAGCTCCACGTTTTGCCTTCCCTATAAGGCTTTTTTCACTACTCCTACGATACACGTTGCATTTCTTCGTATCTCTTGTATAGCGACCGTGACCTCACAGAAACCATTTACACGAATCACTTTTTTACCGTAGGTAAGCTTGCCTTGGGTTAAAAAAGCTTCGCACAAACGACGAGCATAGAACGGTAGGAAGGTGAGACGTTTTTTCCTTACTGAGTCGCTGCTTAACGATCCCGACAACTAGCTTTGCGCGACAGCTTACTATTACTCGCGAAGAAGTGTTCGCAAGCACTGGTACATTTTAAACGTGGGCTAATTTGCCCGCGGCTAATATGTTGCCTCGCGCAAGGGGCTCCCGCTGTGTTGCTCTACAACCACCCGTGTCCTTTAAGCGCCGCATGAGCCAAGTTTCAGCAGAGCGCGCTGCTATCGCATACCCCTACAACTCCAGAGAAAAAAGAAGAAGTAACCCGAATGCGCTAGAAAGAAACATACGTGGGGGTCATATTTGTGTTTCTTCCTGACCTTACGGCACGCGCTGCAAGAAGCAAGATAGAGAGAAACGTTGACGCTTCAGGTGACACGAGTATCCTACGCGTTTTCAGCCGGACGCGAGAGACGAAGAAAACTACGCACAGAAGGCGGTGCTTGCGCGCGCGCACGCAGTCAAATGCCCACACGCGACGCATCCATATGCAACAAGGACGGCACCGACGCGGCTCGGCGACCTTTTACGCGCGCCTTCCGAGAGGCTTCGCTGGAGAAGCCAGAGCGGCGCGACGCATGCACTCGGGGCGCCCGCGGTGAAGCGGAGAACACTTCGGCGGCCGAAACGTCGTCTACAGCGCTGTGGCGCAGAATTTTTTAGCGGCCGCGAAGGCTCGCTGCAGAAATGGAGCCGAGGGTTGGTCCCGTACTGTCATCGTCGCTCCGGGCCTAAAGCGCGGTAACGGTGGGAGCGCGAGGAAAGTGCGGCGCGTAATACACACGGTGCTAAAATGTGGCGTGCATGGCTTCCACTGCAGTTACGCGCCGCGTATACGCTCAACGGTCGCTTACACTGCTTCGCAACGCACAGCTATAGAGCGCTTCGCATGAGATGCAGTGGACGCATATCCGTATGCAAAAGCATACGGGGCGCAGCTGTAGAAAAAAGAAAGCGCGCGGATTCCTGTTTTACCATTATTAGGTTACCTGCCTACTGGAACGTAACCTAGAACAGGCAAGCATACAACGATGTCCTCACAGTTATGCCGAGGCACGCTCTATACTGTGCTACCAGTTGCATGCCGAGGCAGCAAAACAATTAACTTGCGGAATTTACCCGTGGTCCGCATACTGCTGCTGCTCACGTGTGTAGTGCTTATGTGTAAACGGGTATAGTTACACGAGTAACGACAACTGTGGTGGCAGAACGAACCAAGCAACGCACCAAGCAAAGCTAGTCCCGCTTTTTTTCAGACTATGGGGTTTGACGTCAAAGAATGTTGATGTGAGAGGCCGTAGTGGGTGGGCTACGGATTTTTTTTTTTTACCACTTGGGGTTTTTTAACGTGGACCCGAATAACGCTACACGAGCGCACTCGCATTCCACCTCCATTGAAATGCGGCCGCCGTGCGTTGGAGTCGAACCCGCGACCTCATGCTCAGCAGCAGAACGCCACAGCAACTAAGCCACCTTGTCGGTTGCAAGCGTGGCAGGGAGCATGTTTTACAGAAGGAACGTTTCATTGGATTCGCCGCATAGCTTGGACGTCCAGACACGTAGATAAAACTTCATGAGGACCAAGAGCGATACAAATAGGACGATCTATGTTTTGTAATATCGAGCCATCAACAAATTCTTAATGTGACTTCACTGTACAGCTCTAGGTTTGATCAAAACATGGCGGCACAGCGATTCTTTGAAGCGACCGCGTGATAGTAAGACGTGTAAGTGAAGTGTTTGTGGAATAAATATGTTTAAGTGGCCACTGGTAGAGGGTACGTGCATTTGCCAGACGCGAAAAAAAATTCTAATAAGATAGAGCGAAGGTCTCCCTGTTCTGCACGCACCTAGAACGGGCTTCACCGCCATGTTTGAGAGCATCGCGCAGTGTGGGAAGGCCAGCGCAAAGGAGAATGTAATTGATCTATTACACTCTGAGGATCGCAGATTTTGAGCGAATGAGGGCAAACATTGAAACGTGGGATCACTTCCCGTTTTTACTACCTGTCTCCGAGCATCATTACCTGCGCGCATTTTAGCAAAAGCTTTCTGCCGAGCTTTCCTTTCGGCTCCATAACGGCACCGGTCCCGTTCTCGATCCAAACCGTTGTGTGGAAAGTGTAGCATCTCTGAGCTGGACCAGGCTTTTCTACGGAAATTGACCGAGCTCGTTAAAAGTGCACGATGTACGCAGGCATCGTGGAAAGGGTGAGACAGCAAAATGCGACTACAATCCGCACTGCGCTGTCGGAATGACCGCGTGTGCCAGAGACGATCGCGAGCTTTCGAAATCTACACGGCACCTTCCCAGGCTTGCCGGTCTTTGCTTCTTCTTGTCGAGGAAAAAGCGGAGCGTGTCATGCGCTCCTCTACGATCGCAACAATGCGGACACGCGCACAGAGTAGGCGCATCAAGAGGGAGAGATGTCAAACAAGAACAAAATAATAATGATAGTAATGATAATAATAATATAAAAGACGAAATGTCAGACTGAGTCGCGCGTCCGCTGCAATGCGCTGTCGTCACGCTTCGTCAAAAAGCGGCTCGCCGAGTCTCGAGAAAGCGGCTGCGACAGAGGCACCTGGCGCTCTCGTCTGCGGCGCCCGGTTCCGTTCTCGTTTGACCCCGAAAACTCACGCGCCGTGTATTCGAATTCGCGCCGTAGCACGCCCACGTGCATCACACAGCTCCGGCGCCGCCGCCTATGTGGCGACGAGTCGCCGCCATCAAGCAAGGCAAACCACCGCTCGAGAGAGCCCTCGGAAACCTCGTAAACGTGTACGACGCTGTCTACAACATCACGCGGCACGCCTTCTTCTTCATCTCGCAACGACATCGTTTTGGCGTGACGACGCGAAGACGACGAGGCTAGTTGGCTAGACCTGCCTTCTTTTCTTCTTTTCTTTTTCTGTATGAATGAGAGACAAACAAAACAAGTTCAAATGGATGAAAATGTGTGCCTCATGGGCCCGCCTATGTCGTGCTAGTCGTTGACGGCTCTTTCAGTCAGGAGTGTGTACGTGTGTGTGTGTAACGGACTCCTACGCGCGAGTGTTATTTGGCTCGTGGTGGCATGGTTTCGGATGGTCGCTAGCCTTCTCAGCGGGTCATATTGCTCCAGTTACCGCGCATTACACGTCTCGCGAGCGTGCTCGGACGTTTCCGGGTTTCTGTGTCGAGGGGCGGCCGGCGAGTTCGTGCAAGAGATTAATCTTCCCACGGCTCAGGTCCTCGCGCGTATAGCGCTATCGAGACGAAGTGACGCGGCCCGCCCCTAGACTAAACTTTGATGAAACGGATGCGTCATGACTCACAAGGTATAATAGTGCAACGTCTTGTCGAAGAGACCATTGCCCACGCCCATACACTCACGGAAGCCGTACTGCTTGAAGATGTATAAGGTGAATGAACATATATGAACAGATGGATGAACATATATGTTCCTGTCGTACCAAGTTATTGCCTAAGAGGGTGCGGCAAATTACACAGCGTTTCTTGCTCAAGTTCTGTTCATCGCACATAGATGTTGTTTGTCACTTGTTGGGTATGTTCCTGCGTAGCGAAAAGGACAGATAGCTCTGTGTAAGATTGTGTCCCGCGTTGTCTTTGTATATGTTCTCTGTCCCGAGGACTTTGGTTTCCAGCATGTTATGCGACCTTTTTTTTTTTTTTTTTTTGTCCCCATCGCAAAGCGCCTTGGCTCCTTCACTAACCGCAAGCCGTTCAACGCTTTCTTGTGGTGGTTTAGAAAACGTAAGCGAGCACATGTATAGCATAGAGTCGTGCGCATGTGGTATAGTATACTTAATCTCCCATCACTGACCACTATACGGCATCGCCCTGCAGAGGAGCGCGTCTCTCGACGCGTGACGCAAAGGCAAGACGTTACCTAACCAGCGCTCGATGAAAGACGCTGCTCCGTGCAAGAACGCGGGCGCGCCATACCGCGCACGACCGCGTGCTATAGCGTCGCGACCGCGCTCGCGTGTGGTCCCTGCGCCGCTTCCGTAAAAGCCGGCCGCAGCCGCGGACCAGAAAAGGCCGGCGAGAGGTCGTTACATGTCGTCGCCCGCATCCCGATGACACAACGGCACGCCACTGTCCTTCCTGCCCCATGCGCAGGCGCCGCAATCCGGTCAAGCGGGAGGCAAGGAGCAGCTTCCTCGGACACCGTCCCAAAGGAGCCGGAGGAGGTGCACGGAGAGGAAGAGAGCGACCCAGGAGAGAGAGTGTCGTCGGGCGGCCGGCTTTGCCAAGCCGAAGCGCCATGGGCCACCATGCCGCGGGGGTCACAGGTGAGTGAGACGGTTTTTATCTCGTGCCGCTCGATTCTCCCCGGGGGACGGAAGGAAGGCGCCCGCGACGACCTTGTATAGGAAGAAGCGTCCGCTTCCTGGATCGCCGCGAACAGAGGAAGTATAGCAGCTCGCTGTTGTGCCAGTTAGGTCTGCTCGCCCTCTCGCGGGCACGGCGCTTTCTCCTATTGAAGACGGCGTAGGAACAAAGGAGAACCCGCCCGCGGAGAGACGCTTTCGCACTACCTGCTGAGCAGGGACATCGCTTCCACCCTCCCAACCGACCCCCTCGCATTCGCGCCTGCCCGTGGACATTCTTGGGTGACCACGGGAGACGTGGGGCACAGGCGACAGGGCAGATACAGGTGTGGGTGACGCAGTGCGCGCCCGTGCGTTCCGTAGCAAATAGAAGAGCGGCGCTCTCCCATCCTATATGAAACTACGAAACGACCGTGGCGGTGTTTGTATTAAGGTCCCGGGCTTTTGTTGACGCTTACTTGACCTGTTCGGTCGGGGCCAGTGGCCAAGTGGATGTCGTTATATGAGCCTGCCCTTCCTACACACCACTTCTCGTGTGTGTTTTGTTAATTTCTTCTTGTTATCTCTTGGTATAGACAGGAATCTCTGAAGCTCGTCGTTGAAAAACGATCTGCTGCTTGCGAACGCCGTTTGGAATAAGTGATCGTGTATGTATACACGCGTGCTCAGATACATTTACCTCAAAGGGAGACGCCAAAGAAAGAAACCATAATGGCGGCAGTATATGCGATTTCAGTGATGGTCTCCCCCTCTACCCGCGGTCTTATATAAAGAAGACAAATAAGTACTGTTGACTGCAAATATTTAAATTAGGTGCTGCATTTGGGTGAGAAAGAATTCCCTGTCTTACTCACCTTTTGGCATTCGCAACCAATGAGAAAAGGAACCACATTGAACTTTGCTTATATCACTAATGAGAATGCAAAGCGTGTCCCACAAAAACTGTCAGGATTACAAGTTCTGTATCAGACACCCGCCTTCATCAACTAGGGCGCTTACCCTACCGATCTAAGATCAAAGTGTAGTACTCTCCCGTCTGATAAGAGTGCTGGAATTGCAGCTCTCTTATTTGTGTTCTTTTTTTTTTTTGTGCATCCTTTTCACCTTCTTCGAGGACCGCTTCTTTACCTTCTTCCTATTCACTGCAGAGTAGCTAACATGTAGGCGAATATGTGCCGGCTAAGCACACTGATAAAAAAGAAAGAAAAAGAAAAAACAACTCTCGTGTCTTCAGCTGCATTTTAGACACAACTCGGGAAGAAGCGCGCGACTTTTCCGGCCTCCACTGTAAATGCATCGTGGCGAGAGCAGTTCGAATTCATAGACGAACCTCTGCGAAACCCTGCTACGGGTTTCCAGGGGCAAGACTGGCACCTGAGCGGTTCTCGAGTCGGTGGGATACTGCAGCAGCTATACACTGCGCTGCAACAACGCGACTCTGCCCGCTACGGCACAGCGCTCTCTCGATCGTTATATGCTAGACATACGTCGGCATATTCATACGAAGCAACAACCAGGAAGGCACGCCGCGTGGTGCTGCCATCGAAAAAAAAGACCGTCGCGCGGTCCACCCCGAATACTGCGAAACAGTGGCAGCAGCGTCCCTGTCAACCCGCCCCTCCGAAACGGTGACAGGTGTCAGCCGCCGCCGAAAGCGTACGAGAGAAAGCGGGCGGCGGCCCCGTTACGATCAGGTTCGACAGTTCCCCACAGAGGAAGCGCATGAGGCTATAGACCATGCCTCGCCCAGCGTCCTCGCATCGACACAGAGCTCCGCCGCTTGGCGCGCCGTGTATAGTACGTCTTCGTCGAGACGGGTGCTAAAACCAAACAATAGCACTCTGTTCATATATAGAGAAGCTGCCGGTCTCGCCCCTCTTTGTGCCGCGCAGACTCATTTGGCGCCGAAAGCGGCAGCGGGCGCGCTAACGAATTGAGGAGACGGTTGTTTTAGGCTTGTTCTCCCGGGCGATGCGAGTTGCAGCGACCTCGTTCGCCGCAACGACGCTCAACCTGTGCTCGTCGCGCACTGCTGTCACGTCACAGACCTCCTTGACGAACGCTTGGCACGTTCGTTCTACGCGGAGCTGTCTACTGAACGTTACCCTCCTCTAACGTGTTTGCTTTGCAGAAGGCCGCGACTAACTAAGTTCAGGATCGCTGGTATTGGTTAATTGCCGAAGTTTGATTAATTGCATGCGCTTGCGCGCACGATGCCCGTTGCTTTGTTTTAATATCGTGCACACCGACGGGTAGGTAGGATGCATAAAAGTCGGCTATCCCAATACACAGTTGATAAATACACGCGCACATGTCACAAACACACAAACATACTAAGTAAAAATAAACAAAATAAAAACAAACGAAACTAGGAAAAGCGACCCATATGTATCCGCATTAAGTAAGAGTTCGTGTACAGCGTACAAAAAAAAAAGTGCTACAAGACGTATAACAAACGAATGTCATTTTTTTTTCAAGTAGTCCAGGCGTCAAACAGTCAATTCACATAGAGTTCCTGTACAGGCTGTCAAGGCACATTTCTGTTTGGCAGGGCGTGACCATGGACCAAGTGCTTTCGTAATGGAAAGCTCACGTCTGTCCAAGTGGCTTAACTTATCTCGGAAATGGACTCGTTGTTGGTCATACTATGGGCAATCTGTGAGCAAGTGTCCCACAGAAGCGTCCGAGGTGACACAGTACAATAGGTGCAGTTGGAGGCATGTGAGCCCACGTTCAGTCGTAAACGGTGCAGGAGGGTATCTAATGTACAGTCAGTATTTATGTGCACAGGAAATCGTAGCGTAAAGTCGACTCGCTAAAACGATAATGACTCTGTTTGCTCGTCAAACCACATATCTTTAGACAGCGTCCCAATTTCCTGTCTTGAATTTCTCGCCGGACCTTCAACGCCAGAATATGTCAGCGTGTCGTCACGTATTTCCATACATTATTCGATCTGGGCCGTTTTGGGGACAGAGGTTCTCCGAACTTAACTGCCAAGTTGAGACCTTGGGCCTTTTAGAATGCAACGTAGCCCTTGTTCGGGGATAAATAATTAACTAATAGATGCGAACAGAAGCAGTCAAAATCCGTGACGTCGAGGCGAGCTTTTGCGGGGACGACCAGGCGATGTCGCCATCGGTCTTCCCTTTTCGCGTTATCTTCTGGCTCACCAAGCCTCCTTTCCCGGAAAATATTAAACTTTTCTTTCGTACTTCAGGAGCCTTATCTGCTGATACAGCCTAACCTAATCAACCGCTTAATGTCGCTTAAGGATTAATGATTCCCGCTCAAACTGTAGTCAGTGTACAGTATCAGTTGCACCAAGACCAACCACCGCTGCATGCGCGCGAGGCAGAAGACAGCTGCTGATGCGCACGCAAATGTGTGCTGCCTGTGTCCAGCATGCAGCGCTCACAGCGACGACAGCACACGCAAGCCGACGACACGGCTGTCGACTGCCTTCGAATCGCGCGCGGACACCATTGCTTCTTTTCTTCTTTTTTTCGCTTTGATTTCCTCGTGCATCCGTGGAGTGATCCGTGACACACCAGCACATATATAGCGTACACTTGCGACCTGAGCAGCGTGCGGCTCAAAGCCAGCTCAAGCGGTCGGCACGGAACGCTATCGCGCGCGAGGCTTGGGACCCGTTGCGTTAATGAAGTCGGCGAAGGCGTATAACTGCTTTGGGACGAGCCACGAGACCGAACGAAGCCTTCGGAACACGATCCATCATGTCGCCCGCTGATGTCATTTTAGCGCGACGAATCCGCGGCGGTATATATGTCGGTCGTCGCTCCGGGATGTAACAATGTGCCCGCTTTGTTCTGCGTATACGCAGAAGGCAAGAGCCAGGACTCGGCAACGTGCCGACTGAATTTAGCGCCGTTTAACAATGCGATAGAAAGGCTGTGAGATATACGATGGTGAGACAGTGAAATGTGACAGCGTATGTGAGGAACCGGAAAAAAAATATGGGCCAGCCAGAATCAGAGAGTTCAGGTGCAAGCTCATTGCTGTCAAGTTGCGCTTGCGTTTACAGTCCATCCACTTGACGATGACTGCGATGATGGCCTCAAACCATGGCACACACCCAAGAGGAGCCGACCAGAAATTGAGTGGTGCACGCAAAGAAAAAGCATTAACGGAATAGATATTTAAAGCTCAAGAAGTTAAACGAAGATCTGAAAAATAAGGAGTGGGATTGAATGCTCCCTCTCCGCACTTCTTCTATATACTTCATCATCGTGTGCTTCTTTAAAATTTTATCATGTATTTTTATTTCTTATTTTATACTTTTATTTATTTTATTCGCAGACTAAGGCAACGAATGCATTGCCGGTTACAGTGATAGCTCAGAGGCTGTAATGTTTTGCTGCTGAGTGCGAGGTCAAGGGTACAGGCAGTGGCAGCTACATTCCGATAACATGGAATGAATAAGAATGAATGAATGAACATGGAACTTTCGGCGCACGTTAAAGGAACCACAAAGCGATCATTATCTGTGCGGAGCCCTCCACTGTACATGACGCCTCTCGCATCTTATAAGTGTTGCATTAGATGTCAAACCCCAATATAATTGTACAGGAACCGTCGGCGATGATTGTAAATACAAGTGAACAGCCCATCGCTTTCAGAAAGCTATTTACTTTATTAAAGGAATGACGGGCTTGACGGCGTATATTTGCTGCAGTGGTGATATTTAAGCAGCGTTAAGTAGCGTGTTAAATAAATAAATAAATAAATAAATAAATAAATAAATAAATAAATAAATAAATAAATAATCTAAAACTGATGGATGAGCTAGAGGTACGATATGCTAGCTGGAATAAATAAGTACATATTCCCTGCTAAATAAAGAGAATGAAAGGTAAAGAGAGAGAGAGAGAGAGAGAGAGAGAGAAAGGAGAGAAGAAGACAAAGCGAAGCACATTATACTGGCGCTTCGAGGATACCGCGATCTAGGTGGTATTCACGGAGGTATTATTTGGGCTCCCGCTTTGTATTCGTCTTTCCGGGTATAAATCTCGCATATAACACGAGCTTACTGGTTTTCTTCTTTCCTGATATTGCCACATCAGCTTTGCTTCTTGCATTGTATTCAAGCGCCAAAGGCATTAGGCGCTAAAATATTTTATGGTCGCATAGTACGCTCGTCAAATTATTTTCTTTCCTTTTTGCAGCACCTAGATTGCTTACAGCCGCCAGTTTTTGCGGGCACATTTAGGAGCTGCCAGATTATTTCATTTAAGATTGACCAGAAATACAGAACGAGACGAAGATAACGAAAGCGACAGTCGTTGCAAATCTAAGCCGAGCTCCACAAAACCTCACGGTACTAATTAGAAAATTACATTGTGTCATTATTCCATACTGAAACTGCAGGCGACAGGCAGCACTGCGAGGCTACAGTAGCTTCGAAGAAACAAAACCGTGATAACCGACACCTGTGACGTTAGGGGCCAAAACGGGCAGAAAACGTAACAATTATTAAGCAACGAAAGAAACTGGCATTTTGTTTGCGCTTAAAAAAGAGAGCGGAAACAGGTTCCCTTCTTTCATTCCTTATTTCTTTAAACTGGATAGCCTCGAACTGCGAAGGTATACATGCTTCCATCTAGAGGCATACTTTTTGTGTATAGGGTTGAACTATAGGCACAAAGCGATTTTATACGAAGCGATTGTCGGGAAAAGATGACGCATGATTGCTATATAAGATCGCATGACTGCCTGATGAAACTTTATTAATTTTTTTTGCTTCTTTATTTTCTCCTCTTAGGCCTCGTGCTCCTGTTCTTGGTGCTAACCAACTGTCCTGCTGCCGAAGGGGAAGTATGTGACTCCCGTTTTTTTCTTTCTTTTTTTTTTCACTATACCGGGCATCCCACATAAGTTGAGCCACACTTTAAAGATATGCAGATGCAACTCAACTGGACTGAACCATGGTGATGTTGTCTGCCGTCGCATGCAGATACTCAGATTATTTTTTGCATTCCGCCAATTACATAATTAGCCTTAATTATTTAATCAACTTCTCAACTATTGCAACTAGATTAAAAGGGTCAAAGATAAAATTGTAGAGCATCATGAGAAAATCCCGATACAGCTTTCTGTTGCTCAATACGTGCTACGTTAAAGTGTTTTTCCAAGCATGAGAGAAGCGTGCGAATACACGCAAAGTGTCTCGAGCAGCCAGTCGCGTGGCAATATTTTGTGTATTCGCGGGCTTCTCTCACGCTCGGAAAAACACTTTTATGTAGCACGTATTGAGCAACAAAAAGCCGTGTCGAGAGTTTTTAATGCTGCTCTACAATTTTCTCATTGACACTTTACATCTCATTATATTATTTGAGATCAATTAAGAATAATTCTGTAATTATGCGGAATGCAAAAAATAATCTGAGTGGCGGCGTTACGCGACGGCAAACAACATTGCCTTGGTTCTGTCCAGCTACGTGTATTTGCACAATTTTAAGTCTTGGTGCATGATAGTTGGGACACCCTATATATTCCAGTTGTACTTGGAAAAGTGTAAATCGCCTACAAAGCATATGTTGCTCACGCTGTCATCACGCCATCCAAAAAACCCCGAAAGAATGTTCGATTGCTGCAAAGATCTAGCTGTTCTGCATAGATAGATAAAC
This sequence comes from Dermacentor variabilis, assembly GCF_050947875.1. Lineage (NCBI taxonomy): Eukaryota > Metazoa > Arthropoda > Arachnida > Ixodida > Ixodidae > Dermacentor > Dermacentor variabilis. The sequence continues at coordinate 166,887,253 of NC_134573.1, read as the reverse complement.
GAGATAGGGGTAAAACGAAGAAAAATTAACGACCGTTATCGTGCACCTTCAGAAAGTTATCCACGCAACAAAATATACGGGTTGAGCGGAGGTGTTTTTTTTTTATACATTTCTTTAATGTAAACGAAGATAGCGATAGGAGTCATAGCTGCTTTGTGATGAGCTTACTAATAGTTACTCAATTTGCATAAACGGGGTAGGCGGACCTACCATAATCGAAACGTTGGCCAGCTTTTCTGAGGCGCTTCATCCCTATTTATGTAACTTCTATACCGCAGCGTGCTACTTCATCTGTCAGCCCCTTCTTGATTTTGGACTTTGTACTTAATATTTCATGATAATGCATTAAATGCCATTTTTATAACCTACCTGAACGTATATACTTTTCTTCTCTCTCTCTCTCTCTCAGCCGAAGACGGGCGCGCTTCGAGAAGACCGTGCCACGACTAGTCAGACGGCCACCGATGGGAACGCGACGCAGTCGTCCCTCGTGCCGCCCCGAGCGGGCAGGCGCGTCATCGTGTACATGGGAAACCGGCCGTGGTTCTCCAGCATGTACGGAGCGGCCGACGCCAGCCGGACCGAGTACCACGTGCCTTCCTCCGAGGCCAAGCCGTCGACGGCGATAGTCAGAAGGAGCGACGCTCCCTCACTTTCGTCCAAGGAAAGTGGCCAGACCGGCGTCGCCCCCGGCCCCGCCGCCAGCGACAAGGCGAACAAGCTCAGCCGCGCCACTCTCCTGGCCTCGGAGACCACGAGCAACGAGGCCAGCACAGAAGCCGAGAACGACAGGCCCGACCTCGTCGGCGAGCTGGACGTGAACAAGCATCCGCCTCCGCCCCTGCCGCCGTTCAACGGCCCCAAGATCGAGTTCCGCACGACGACCGTGCACCACACGTCGCTGCCCAGAAACGACGACGTAAGCGGCGCCGGCGACGCTTTCCAGCAGGAGCGGAGAGAAGGCGATGCTGACGTCCCCGCGGCGGCGGTCGTCGGAGCTAATCGTCGCGCGGCCTTGCAGGAATCGACCGCCGGCAGGTCTTCTTCTGCGCAGCTGAGTGCAGCCAGACAGGAGGAACTCGCGGACCGCAACTTGAATTCGAGGTACTTCACGTTTGGTCCTGGCAGCGCTACGGCCGGCGGGGGCTCCAGAAGTAACAGTGCCTTCGGGACGACCGGAAGTGACGACGGCGAGTCGTCGCGCGACGACGATCCTGCACCGTTTAACGGAGGCGGCGACCGCTTCAACCAGCAACGCCCGACGTTCGGCGGAGGTCAGGACAACCGGAGACCATCTTTGCCACCGCTTCCACCTCCGCCGCCGCCACCGCCGCCGCCTGCGCCTCCGGCACCTACTGCATCTCCGCCGACCGCGCCGACTTTCGGAACCACCCGCTTCCACTTGTCGTTCCCATCGGGGCCCGCGATCTTCGGCAACAACAGCCTCGCCAACAGGGGCGACTTCCAGTTTGAGACGTCTCACGATCAGGACTCCTCGTCCGCTCAGAGAGATGGCGACGGCAGATCCGGTTTCACCAGCGCCGAACAGAGAACGACACCTCCGGTGAGAAGCCAAGCGTTGCGGCAGTTCCCGACGCTTCCTGCATCACGCGCACCTACTTCAGTGACTCCCCCTCCGCCGCGGAGAACTGCTAGCGCAGAACGGACTTTCCAGACGTTCGCAAACCAAAGGCAAGCGCCTTCGGTGGCTGACGCTGGCGCCCCTAACGCGCCTTCTTCGGCAGGCCAAACGCTTCGCTTCAACTTCAGGGACTCCAACGGTCAAGCGAGGACGAACCCACCACCGCCACCTCCCAGGCCGGTTCAGACACCAGTGACGAACTCCTTTGTCACTTACTTTACTAATTCGGATTCGAGGCAGCCGCAGAAGTCTGCACCACTAACGGACACTCGGGACAGGCAACAGAGTGAGCCGCGGCTGAACTTCCGCAGCGGTAGCTTCCAGACGACGCCACCGCGTCCCCCGCCCCAAAGGCCAACATCGACATCATTTTTCCAGGGACCGCAGGCCCCACAGATACCACGGTCATCCTTGAGGAACAACTTGGATGACAACAATGGCAGGTCGCGCGATTTCTCGGCACCTAACGCTAGAAGTCAGGTGACTTTCCGCCCAAACGTCTTTCCAGTAGACCCACCATCGAACACTTTCGCCTCAAACCAGAGGACGCAGAATGGATTCACTTCCAGTCCAAGGTCGCAAGAAGACTTTTCTTCCAGTCCACGAACCCAGAATTCATTTTCGCCAGCGAACACCCTGCCGCGGGGTTCTTCGACTCCGAGGAACCAGAACTCCTTTTCGCCAGCAAACACACTGCCACGAGGAAATTTCCAAACTAGCCAGTCCCCCCGAAGTAATTTTCAAACACCCAGGCCCTCGAACAACTTCCAGGCAAACCAAAGGTCTCAAAACGATTTCTCCTCCAATTCGAGGCAACCGGACAGTTTCGATGGCAATGCGAGGAGCCAGAACAACGCTCAGGGAAACTCAAGAGTTCAGGATACCAGATTCCAGAGCTTCGGTAACAGCCAGAGCAACTTCCAGTCAAACGACAGGCGACCGTCATCTTTTACAAGCAACCAGCCGAGTTCACAGACACCGGCACAGCGCTCCCAAGGCGGTTTCGCAGTTAACCAGAGGCCGTCCGACTCGTTCCAAGGAAACCAGAGAGACAGGAACGCGTTCCCAAGCAGCCCGCCAAGACCACAGAACAACTTCGCGGGAGTAGACCAGTCGCCACGCGACAGAGTTCAGACAAGCCAGCGCCTGCAGGAGGCTCCCCGTGGAAGACAGCAGAACAGCTTCCAGAATGCTCCTTCACCGCGACCGCAGGCACCAGTGTCCTCCCCTCCAGCCGTGAGGAACCCAACACCGCAGAACAATAACAACGCGAATCCTCAGGACAACTTGGAGCCGTTTCGCAATGACTTTCAGATCGCGCTGAGACAACGAGCGTTTTCAGCAACGACGGCATCGCCCGTGGACGGCAACGACGGTGTACAAAGGCCAACGACCACGCAGAACTTCCAGTCGTCGTCGCAGTCGGGCAACGCGGCGACAAGGAGAAAGACCAACAGGGTCGTCTTCATTCCCGGAAACTTTGGTGTGACTCCCACGCGAAGGCCCGACCCGTACCGGTCTAAACTTCCGGGACTCGCCGGTTCCGACTATCCGACGTACAGCGAGATTCCCTTCACGAACTTCAAGTGCTCCGAGCAGAGTACTTCAGGGATGTTCGCCGACGTCGAGGCTGGTTGCCAGGTGGGTGTGTGCAGTGGGCTGCTGTGTTTTATAAATATATAGGGCGGAAGAATTTCGCGCGTGCCAGATTTCGTCAGACTCAACGACTTCCTTACCAAGGCTGAAAAGAAATGTAATGCGATGTAGCAACGGTTTAGCATGGAGCCACCGACTCCACGATTACACTGTGGCAAACACATCTTTCCACAAAAGCTGCTATCATAGGGCTTATGTCCAACGTTCTGGTCAAAAATGGCGTCCCACCGAGCACAGCGCTGCTACTGTCAAGATCAGTATCCTAGGCAGTGCTTTTTTGCTCGTGTGTGGGTGCTATTCGTACAAGTGAAGCATAGCCATCAGCCATATCACGTTGAACACACCGGTTCTCGGCTGATCACCGAAGCTAAACAGCATTGGAACTGTGCTCAGTCAGTGCTTAGAAGACAGAACCGTCTGATAAAGCTAAGAGCTGACGAAAAAATGCAAATAAAAGAAAGCGACATGATCGAGTTAATGCAGGCTCCCCTCTCCAGAACTTACGCCCCGATGCGGCAGAGCCAAACAGAAAGGATGCTTTGTCCACTAATTAGACCAGACAGCACATCTCTAATCTACGGTTTTGCCCACTGTCTTGGTTGGTAATTGTCTTAAAAGTAATAACTGCCTTTGTTGTTGTGAATCATCAGCTTGCCCAATCAACCATCCTGCTAAGTCTTGTTTCGCCTTTCATGTTTCGAAAAAGTGAAACCTCTGCCGAACATTTAGCGGAAGGCAAGCGGGGCTATTTTCTCGAAAGGTTGTTTACGCATACAAAGCCTTGAAAGTCACGCGATTCGAGGTGTAAGTGAGACAGACGTTTACGTTCTCGTCAATTTCTTCTTTTCTTTCTGCAACTTGCAGGTCTTCCACTCGTGCGACAACAACGACCGACAGAAGAGCTTCCTCTGCCCCAACGGCACCATCTTCAAGCAGGAGCTCTTCACCTGCGACTGGTGGTACAACGTGGATTGCGATTCGTCTTCCAAGTTCTTCCATCTCAACGCAGAAATGTACACCACCACTCCGAGGCCCCAGCCACGGAACAGTCAGGACGACGTCGGCAGCCGATCCGACTCCGGTCGGAGCCGGTCCTTCTAGCTTTAACCATTGCCATTGTCATTTTGTATTCACCTTCATTTGCAAAACAGAGAGAGGGAGTGAAGAAAAAAATCGGGGGGGGGGGGGGGTAGGTCGGGAATACTTCTTGAGCAGGCTGATGCCTTCCCGAAGCCACGAAACATAGCCAAGGCGCACGCAACTAAGCACACATAGTATACGCGTATGTGTAAAAGATCTACACACTTCATCGCCCCATGGACAGGTAACTGTCTCGCACTTGCCAGAGCGGACTTGGAAGAGCCTTCACGCGGCCCAATCATAAGCGCTTTGGCGACCGATGACTAAGAGTTTGCGATTAGTAGTTGTGCAATATCCGATTGAGTTCTTCCTGCACATTGTCTAAGCAGGCTACGCCAAGACACTTACTCGTCTTACGTATATATGTGCCGCGAAAGAAGTCGAGGCTGGGGGAGGAAATTAGAGACGCGAATAGAGAGATCTCGTTGGAATGAAGGGGGCTTGTGCCAGCGCAGTACCAATAGTTTCTACGGAACACTCGTGGTAACCAAGTCCGATTGCCAGTGCTTGCTTACAGGCTACAGACAAAAGTAAAGAGAAAACGATACTGCTGACTATGTACAAATATGTACAAATAACTAAGCGGAAACCTTAAGTCATGACGGGTTCGTAGGCATCGTTCGTAAATGCAAATTAGACCACAACGGTGTGCTCCGTTTACTGACCGTGGCGGTTGTACATCAATCAAAAACTGAAGAAATAAAACGAAGGACACCGACCAACATAGAAGTGCTAAAAAATGAAAAAAAAAATTTAAAAGACGTTTCGGCTTCGCTACGGAAGCCTTGTTCACAATGGGTCGGTGTCCTTCGTTTTATTTCTTCAATGCTTCATCCCGACCAGACGGGCTTCCGTCGAACCCTCGATTTCATCAATCAAAAACGAACGTTTATAGTCTTGGACAAAAGTCTACGTGCCACAGAAGCTACAAAGATCACAAAGCCTCAATTTCTTCTGGACCAAGGAGCGTGGTGTCAAAATGAGAATGTCTGCGCCTTTTTGCGTGCGACAGCTGACACTGGCGCCGACCAATGTGTTTCACTCAGCGTGTCCAAGCTTAGCAGAAAGTGTTTCATTTTTTGAAGCTTATATGTTCGCACACTTTTGACCTAGCGAGTTACGACGGTGCCTTTCCCGGGGTAGCACAGGGTTCACATGCATTGAACAGCTTATGCACTGTAACAAACGACATCATGGCAAAACAATATTATTTAAAGGAGACCATATCGGCGTATATGGCGGTACCACAATGTAATGCGTTACATATGAAGCAAGTGCACAACAAACATGCTACGTTTTTTTTTGTTTTTTTTTTCACTTCAATATTATTGCAGCTGATCAACGACTGTGCACTCTGGTCCGAAATGTCATGGGAACGTCAGAACACGCACTTACAAAACAAAATAGATAAATAGGGAAACTCACGTCGGCATGTCGCACTTGATACGAAAATCTGTAAAGCGAGCAACTCCTTGGAACTTCAATAAATATTTGTCGTTTTGTTTGATCGTTGAAATTTGAATTTCTGATGGATGGAGATGCATGCGAAGATGCCGCCACGTGTAAACGGCAAAGAAATGAAAGAAGAAGAAAAAAGAACCCAATTGTGAGGAAGCAACACTCGCCGGCACGGCCTGCTGTCGTACGGTTATTGGTTAAACCTTATTTTTGCAGTGAACGAAATAAGTACACAGCCCGAGAGGAAATGCGTCATCGAGGTACGTATACACTATACTGTGACAGTGAATAAAAAGAGAACGACCGCCACTGGAGGGGGGGGGGGGGGGGGGGGAGGCGAAGACGATGAAAAACGACTCGACCTGGCTCGAGCACTCTTTTACAAGTTCCCTCTTTCAGATAGTTGCCACGTAGATAGTGCTTTATCGACGTAACATTACAAGCCCTCTGCTTCCTTTGAGAGCCCCGTCAAGCGCGAATACAAGCCCCATCAAACGCGTTTCCGGCGCATTTTTGGGACGGTGTACTACGATGTTGACGGGCGGAATCAGCCATCATCTTGGGTCCAAGCCAGCAGGCGACGTGTAAATGTCACGCTGACAACTGCGTAGAAGTGGACATCGCACGACAGGAGGCACCGTTTCTCTCAGCGAAATAGCTAAGCAGCTAAAAAAGTACTCTGCGCGCATCGAGGCTCTCTAAAGCTACACTGATTCAGTCTTTTCTCCAGCACACAAATTTAGAAGATTTCAAACCTCCCTGCCTTCCCCCCACCCCACCTCTCTCTCTCTCTCTCTCTCTCTCTCTCTCTCTCTCTCTCTCTCTCTCTCTCTCTCTCTCTCTCAAAGATTTCAAAGATTTCATTTTCAAAAGATTGCATGAGACATTACAAACAGTTTACATATGCTGTAGGAGGTCCCATGGTTCAAAAACCGTAGGCGGGACCGCATGCCTCGACTTGAAATGATCCTCTACTCGAAACCTTCCAGGAACATACATAAACTCTTCCAGCTCTTTCTCGACTAGACGGATGGATGGATGATCACGAGCAGTGCCTCTGAGATGGGGTTCGTGGCTGATACATCAAGATAGTTACTGTTACTTTTTTTCTGCGCTTATAATCGGCCCCAAAGGGGCAGTTTATTTTTAGCTCGGGGTGGGTGCTCCTTGGTCGGGAGCTTCTATGTAAATACATGAGAAATCGTTTTCTCAGCAACAACAGCACCAAATTTGATGAGGTTTAAACCTCATCTTAGCTTTCTCTTTTAAATGTAACAACTGTTACATTTAAAAGAAAAAAAGTTAGGATTTAGTTAATTTTCTAGAAATCTAACTTTTCATTTAGGCCGTCAAGCTTTAAAATAAAAATTGATCAAAAATTGTAAAATTAAAAAATAAACAATTTGATGATAACAAACTATCAACTTTGAAAATCTGTAACTAAAAAATGATAGAAAAAATGATATCACATTTCTGTAAATTTCATCTAATAATGCACCCAAAGCGGACAGAATTTACGCGTGATGCACCCCTCTGAATTATATACCAATAATTTGTGAGTACCACTTTTGCAAAAATCTCGTAAACACCGTAATAAATTCACGTAAGCTGTACATTCATAAATAAATGTTTTCCGTTTTAGGTGCTGTCAACAGTTGCAGTTCATAGAACTGGGATATGTGTTTTTGATGCAGAGTCACTGATTTGTAAACTTCGTGTTTGTACTTTTATAAGCTTACCAAATTTTCGGCAATTCTTGCCGAAAAAATGTGATGTTCTAAATAAAAGTTCTGCTTGGTATAGAGTTACTAGAATTTGACTTACTCTCTCAAGTGCAACAAACCTGAATCACTTACTGTCCAGCAGTTGTCTAATAAGAGTGTTTCTGCGTGTTACATGTATTCGAACAGAGCAGTTGGCGTTGGCCAAGAGCTAAAGTTCCATCATTGGCTGCATCGCTGCGCTGCTGAGAACGTGGTCGCGAGGTCGATCCCTACCGTGGCAGTAGCACTCCGATAGGGGCGGAATGCAAAACGCTCTTGTATATACCGTGCATTGGGAGCACGTTAAGAAAGCTAGTGTCGTTCAACGTTAATTCGGAGTCCACCGTTACGGGCTGCCTCTTAATCCCATCGTGGTTTGGGCAAGTATGACCCCAAAATTGAATTTACTTCACTGATTTTGCGTTATATCAGCTATTACGTGATCCTGCAGCCGTTTTATATCTATTCTCCACTGAAGATTCATCGGCTTTTCCTTTGTTATCGTTGAAGCACAAGGCATTTGGCAAGGCCACTGACACGTCTCGGACTACGTCTTCGTTTACTTCTGGGTGTAGTACATGCAGCATGGTAACAAAGTGTGACCTTCGGTTTCTGCCCCATTTCTACGCGCTACGCGTGCATGCATACTTTCATCGGCAAATTTTCTCCTTTGGCAGCGTGTTCTCAGACAACCGGATCTGGCTTCGAATAGTAACTCACTTCCGCGACTGCTCTTTGAATGAACGCAAAAAAATTTTTTTCACTTTTGATTCCATTTTTTGCGGTTTGATATGGTTCATCCCTGGCTTCTTACCCATCGAGCCTATTCAGCAAGTTGTTCCTGTCTCTCTAACTTACGTTTATAATTAATCCCCTCTTCCTTATCACTGTCTATGCTGTTAACGTAATACTTTCTATAGTAACTTCCCTAGCTTTTTTTTTTCTCCGCTATGAGTCACAATTTTTTTCTATATAGATATACACAAGAACCTCTCACCCATATACATTTTCTTTTTTGTTCCTCAGTCGTTTTTCGAAGCACATTTGAAACACTTTGAAGGACGCCCAGCCCACGAGTCCCTGCTGTTTCTCTGTGTGCATCAGCCCTTTGGTTGACCTCTAGCCCACTTTGAACTTTTATGCATATAACACCGCGTTAACACACGTATATCCAGGAACCATTAGATCCATTCAACGGGCCTCGCACTATACCTCCTCACATTTGTTGTGCCCCCATATGGCGCTCCGTATTTCAATATGACCGCGTTTCCCCCCCTTTCCTTTCTCCTTGAGTAAGTCTTCATGTTTTCTACTTAACTTTCATGGGTATACAACGTATTTGCATTCTTCAACCTTCGGTACTTCGTTTCTGTTCATCGTGACCGTCTGGTCAAAGGCGTATATATGTTTAAGCACCATAAGCCCCCAATTTCATATCACTGAACCCAAGTCCTAGAGTCTCGTCTTCCTCTCCGCAAATATCTGTAGGAAGCTGGATATATTCCGTCTATATAGGCAAACAAAACAATGACGTCGTCTGTTATTAGGGAGCCTTGGTGCAAGTGCTTGCGCTTCGCATTTAGGAACGCTGTTGTTAATTAGTTACTGTATACGCGACGCCTTCGGCTGCAGAAGACAAAGCGCTTCAATAAGCACATTTATATTGGATAAAAAAGAAAGAAATCCGCGCGCGCGCGCGCGCGCGCGCGCGTGTGTGTGTGTGTGCGTGCGTGCGTGCGTGCGTGCGTGCGTGCGTGCGCGTGCGTGTGTGAGCGTGCGTGCGTGCGTGCGTGCGTGTGTGTGTGTGTGTGTGTGTGTGTGTGTGTGTGTGTGTGTGTGTGTGTGTGTGTGTGTGTGTGTGCGTGCGTGCGTGCGCGCGCGCGTGTGTGTGTGTGTGTGTGTGTGTGTGTTTGTGTGTGCGTGCGTGGTCGATACCAAATGTAAATGCAACGCAACTTGTGCCGGAGCTAAGTTACATTGAAGCTTAATAATGAATGATTACAATAATATAAAAGTTACCTTGCACATATATCATTCGAATAGACAACAACTTATATGCGCGACTGTTTTCTAGTGATCCATTATATATATATTGCCTCACAACCAGCTTTTTTACATCGGCTCTATGCGTTGGAGGCCAGCTAGGAGTTCGTACGGTTGCGGCAGTGAAAGGTGACTCTGTGATGCTGCAACGCAGCCTGCGTGGGGGCCGTCACTAATAATTTGAATGTTACGTTGCGTGTGTACCTCAGCGGGATACAAAACTGCACTGCGCGTTTTATAGCGAAGCTGTTTATGGCTAGGGTTACGTGAAATTTTCATGAGTGCGAGCAAATACTACAGTAAACTGTCAGTTGTACGAACGTCGGTTTATCGAATATTTCAGAATAACGAACTTTTTAAAAATCCCCGGCAGTTTTCTTATAGATTCTATGCAAAAATGTTTCACTTAAACGAATTTCGGAACAGTGAATATTTCAGATTAACGAACTCGCTCAGAGGACCAAGGCTTATTTTTACGATCACTACAACGAAGTTTCGCACCCTGCACTGCAGGCGCAACCGACGCAACCTCCCTCATCAAACCGCCGCTCCAGCGGCAATGTAACGTCGCTGGCGCTACAGCGCCCCTGTGTGCGTATCGAATACCTGCCGCCTAACTGCACGGCTGTGCTTCAACCGCTCGACCTGGGCATCATTCAAAACTTGAAGGTGGAGTACCGACGGCGGCTGGTTCAGCGGATTTTGATTAATCTGAGGGTTGGCAGCAATGCCCTCATCGACGTCAGGCAGGCGGCCGAGATGGTGACAGCCTCCTGGTGGTCAGTAACTCTGGCTACCATTAGAAACTGCTGGCAGAAATCTGGCCTTTCCCCCCTGAGCAATGAATGCGAGCCTGAGGAACAGCGCGATGAGATAATAAGACTCCGCGATGTGGACAGAGATCTGTCATCAGCTGGAGGTCGATAGCAATACCTCGTTTGAAGACTATGCACAATGTGACAGTGCACTGATTACCTGTGCTGGACAGACGAATCTAGAGATTGTTTCCAGTGTTCGTCCTGAAGAATAAGAAGAGTGCGACGAAGAAGAGGCAACTGCCGAGCCAGTTTCAAGCCCTATAACTCTAGCTGAGGTTGTAGGGTACATTGGAAAGTTGAGAGGCTTTGTGTCTCAACCGCAAGCTGTGCCAGAAGAAGTGTACAAAAACAATGACTCTTTGGACAGTTTTGTTACTTCCTGTGCTTTAAAAGTACAAGTCCAGAAGAAGATTACAGATTTTTTTTAATTGAGAAAGGCAGCATTATAACTGTTATGAATCTTGTACTTGTTGATATGTACAAATTCCATTTCACATATTTCTAACACTATGGATGCCATGTCTTTTGCTCCATGAAATGCACTTCAAACTTTTGACTCTGTACGCCATGGCTTATGTTGGTGTAGTGAATATTCACTTTAGTGAACTTTCAGTTAAGTAAACTATTGCCTTCGACCCCTTGAAATTCACTCAAGTGAGAGTTCACTGTATCATCATCAGCAATGGCTCATGCCCCTTTAAGGCTGTTTATGGCCAGGATTCCGTGAAATGTCCTTGTGCGCGAGCAAAAACTATCATCATCATCAATGATGACGTAGACCAAGTAGGAGTTTTCCACGACGCCGCCAGGAAACTCAACCTCCCGGTTCCGTCGTGGGAGACGCCCACTCCATGAGAGCCCGAAGCTCTCGTGGCCTGCAGGACCTGAATAAAGTTGATTTCCTTCCTCCTTCCTTTACGACCGCAGCCATGCAAGCTGATGGCATTTGACCCAATGAAACAGCGATATCCTATTAACATCCAGATGGGCATGATCTATTTGTCCACGTCTCGACATAACATCTAAAGGATGATCTACTAACATGTATTTTGCAAATATGAAGTAGCCGATGTCTTATTGACGTTCATTCTACTTTAGGCTCTTTATGGACATTACATACTGACGTCGTATAGAGACGTACGCAATACGCGATATCGGTTGGCTGTACTTTAAGTTTTTTTTTTAAGATTTAGTATGCCGTATAGGTTGGTCGGTGTAATCAAAGTTTTGTACTTCTTATGCGACATGAACATTGGAAACATTAAATTCCCATAGCTTTATTGCGTATGAAATGCCGTTCACATTGAATGAGGTATACGTAAATATCGCAGAAGTAAAATATGGTACCATAGGCTCAGATTAGGCATTGAAGGCTTGTCGAAAATTTTCAGAGAATTTTGTTCCGTAACGTGGTAGACCGTGGCTGTGGCGTTGTGTTGCTCATCACACGGCGTGTAATGTATGCTGTAACAGCGTCAGAAAAATACTTCTTTCGCGCCACTAATGACAGCAAAGTGATCTGGATGGGACTTTATCCACGGTATGTATCTGTAGAGTCGTTTGGATAAATCTAGATAAGTATAGAATGTGTGCAATGTTTAAAACATCACGTTCGGTTGACATCTATGGAACATAAGTGGTTATCTGGAGGGTACTTTGATATCCGGAAAGCCTTTTAGCTCATCTTGAAAGCATTTGATAGATTATATATGTGTACCTCACGATACATTGTTAGCTATAATAAAACACGTGGATGCAGAATCCGTTTTAAGGAAGGGTGTAGCCACGGCATACAGAGGCTGCACAACGCGTTCGGTAGTAAATAAGGAGGTTGGAGCGCGCATCCAAGTGGAACGCTCGGTACGCCAGGGTTGCCCTCTGTCGCCATTGCTTTTTTTCCATGTACATTGAATATTTTTGTCTGAGCATAATGAACAGCACCACCATACGAGGATTTCCTCTCCATGCAGCGGAAGTATGTCTGCTTGCATGTGCAGACGACATAGCACTATTTTATGCTGATCATGAAAACATTATTAATACTGTAAACGCTGTCAAAGATTTCTCTGGGGTTAGTGACAGCGCAATCAACTGGGGAGAGTGCTTGGGATTTTGGCATGAATACTGACCAACGACCCCAAGCATTTTCTGCAATATATGGTGGGATATGACTCCAGCGTCCTATTTGGGAGTGGCGTTGGAAAATTATAAAGATAGTGAGCCCTTGTGGCAGCGGAAAGTCGTCGAAGTGCGCGAAAAGGCTGACAACTTAAGCGCGTTTACTGGCCAATTTTTGCGAGAGCAACGATATGTGATTTGTTTTCAATAGGAAAACTATGATATATAATGCAAGTAATTCATTGTTCACGTGTGAATGCGCGAAAGTTGCATAGAGTTTTCACCATTTTCATTTGGGGATCTATGTGAGAGCGTAGACGGCGAACCAACTTACTTCGTCGCGTGGGCTACGGTGGATTGAGTTTGTCGCACGTCTACAAACAACAGCTAGTTAACACATTCATGTTTTTTTTTTTAGTGATGTATCAGGCCCGTTTCTGCGGACTGTTTGTCAAGTCAGACTGGTATGAGCGTTGTCGAATTTAGTAGACGCGTCGGAAGGTATGCCAGGAGGCCTCGGTGGGTACATAAAAGAGGTCTACCTGTATTGTATTTTCCTGGAGGTTCGTTTTTCATTGTGCTACCTTTGCAGTATGTGGCAATATATATATATATATATATATATATATATATATATATATATATATATATATATATATATATATATATATATATATATATATATATATATATATATATATATATATATATATATATAGAGAGAGAGAGAGAGAGAGAGAGAGAGAGAGAGAGAGAGAGAGAGAGAAATCTACGTGATACCGTCTTACCGGTTCCTATGTATAGATTACACTCCTGTGCCGGACCATGGGCAATTGTTCTTAAAGGGAAGCTGAAAGGTTTTCCAGAAAAAATGAGTGAACATGTGTACATAATGGTTTTCAACCCTCCGAATTCGAATATCGTATCGAAATTGAGCGAAAGAAAGCGCAAATATATTTTATTTCGACGAAAAGTGCAGCAGCGGACACGCCCAGCTCGCGCGTCTCGTTTCCGCCTGTGATTGGTCGGGCGCCTCGTGACGTCAACTCTAGTGACCGACCGCTGCCGCTACACATGAAGCGCGGTGCCAGGTAGTTTGTTGCTGTAATGGAAAATTAAGAGGTAATGGAAAATTTAGAGAGACTGCGTTTTTCTGAGGAGTTCGGCGTTACTCCCTACATGTACGAGCCGATTGCGAAGAGCCGGCCTCTCGAAGAAGCAAACGATGCATGTGCGAGCAGTGCTTTCGACGCGAACGAAAGCGAAGTCTTGGGATCTCCTCGTGTTGGAAATGCTCTTTGGTGAGTATGTATTTTTGCAAAGCGATCTAGTGATCTCGCCGATCTTTCGCCGATCTAGTGAGCTCGTTTCCCGTCAAACAACTGTAGTGTTGTGTTCCTGCATGCCTCCTTGTGGAACGTAAGCGGGGACGCGATCGTCGGCATTTGTGCGCTGTCCAAAGCTGTCGGCAATCTACAACGACAGTTTAAACGCGTGAGAAGCTTCCCGGTTCATGCAGTACGTGTAGTGACCTTCATCTGTGCGCCATCCGCACACTACTCGTAACCGAAATCGTAAAGGCGTGCAGGAATGCAGGGTCGATCGAAGCAGATTACGATGACACGCACGCAGAAACAAGCACGGTCAGGCACGGTCGCGCAGGCTGCGAAGGAACAAAACACTAGAGTTGACGTCACAACACCTCGGTTTCCGGTCTCCGCTCGCATCGTCAGCGTCAGCAGCAGCGCGCAGCATTCGACGGGGGGCGGAGCTACAGCGCAATTTTAACCGACGATTACGTCGCTCCTAATTGAAAAAAAAAAAACCCAAAATTTTACCTACATGGTTTATAAGGTTCCCGCATCCGTATATGAGCGTCTTATTGAATTCGACCGACTCTTCAGCTTCCCTTTAAGACGACTTAAAGTATGAATGTACCAGGAGGGGTTACAACATTTTCCTTCAAATTGCGTACAAGTATGTTTGATGTGAAGACTTATCTGGAGGAAAAGGGATTTGTTGTACTTTGGGGGACTCACTGTTTCACTTGTCGGAAGCCATAAGCGATCGAGCATGTATTTCAAGATTGTTGTCAAACATTTTTCTTTTGGTATGTCTTACAACGTACTCTCTCTCTCTCTCAATATATATATATATATATATATATATATATATATATATATATATATATATATATATATATATATATATATATATATATATATATATATATATATATATATAGAGAGAGAGAGAGAGAGAGAGAGAGTACGTTGAGAGTACGTTGTAAGACATCCCAAAAGAAGAATGTTTGACAACAATCTTGAAATACATGCTCGATCGCTTATGGCTTCCGACAAGTGAAACAGTGAGTCCCCCAAAGTACAACAAACCCCTCTTCCTCCAGATAAGTCTTCACATCAAACGTACTTGTACGCAATTTGAAGGAAAATGTTTTAACCCCTCCTGGTACATTCATACTTTAAGTCGTCTTAAGAACAATATATATATATATATATATATATATATATATATATATATATATATATATATTGGTGCTGAAAAAGCGAACTTCAAGCAATGTAGTGAAATTTCTCTAGTAATCTTTGTGGGTGTTCTGCAAATACATATATTACATATGTATATACATACATATACAGTGAACGTTTCGGTCATTTATTATGTGCCTATTCCAGGCACTTAGAACAAACTGACACTAGAAACGCTTTTCTTTTTCAAAAAAAGTCAGTGCCCTTCCACTCTGTAAAGAAGGATGACGAGCGAAGCTGTGTATGTGGGCTCGTTAATGGCTAACTACACCTCCGCCGCGGGTCGGCCCGGTATTGCACTATCTTCGGGATCGGCCCACGTACGGGGAGCGCTTAACGCCTGCGTCACCGCTGGCGCGGGTGGGCCCGGTATTGCACTAACTTCGGGAATGGCCCACGTATGGGGACTGCTTAACGCCTGCGACACATCCGCCGCGAATGGGCCCGGTATTGCACTATCTTCGGGATCGGCCCACGTATGGGGAGTGCTTAACGCCTGCGTCACCGCTGGCGCGGGTGGGCCCGGTATTTCACTTTCTTCGGGATCGGCCCAAGTATGGGGAGTGCTTAACGCCTGCGTCACCTCCGCCGCGGGTGGGCCCGCTATTGCACTATCTTCGTGAGCGGCCCACGCACGGGGAGTTCTTAACGCCTGCGTCACCCATGATTTCAGTAGGCGGGTTCCACTGCCAAGCAAGACGCTCTCTCCACTCGCCCCGTCTAGCCTACGCAAGCGAAATTACTTCCCTGCGTTCTCCCATACCGGACCTCGAGGATCGCGTGACGCCTACGTCACAGGACCCGCCTTCATTTTTTTTGCTCGCTTTTTGTTTCGTCGCTACGCACTTCCGCCGACGGCGTCGCGCGCGAGCTGTTGTCCCGTTCGCGCAGCGCACGTTTTTGCGCGCTGTGCACAAGGAAACATGACTAGAGGTATAATTCAGTGCTACACGAATACTGTGGCAGAATAAGCTGATAACAGAACGTGATCACGCGCTGGAACACGGTAGAAAATGGCATAGTTTCGGTACCTGCGCACGTGACCGTGAGACCGTGGGCACAAGCAGACGAAGCGGAAGTACATCTCTGTTGCTTCTGCGCGAAGCAAAACAAGAAACACGAAGACATTCCATTTTCGTGTTTTATTATTTCTCTAAACACCAATTCGTCAATTCTAGCAACAGATCGCACAGATAACAGATGTTGTCTTGAATAATTTTCGATGTCACGTGTCACCACGAGCAACGTCACACTGCGGACACGATTATGTAGGCGCAGGGGCACGATTATGTCACCGTGCGGCTTGGAGCGCGGCGGCGTAGTGATGTAATACTCTGCAGACACGATTGTTATCGCGCAATGTATGCTATGCGCTTGTCAGCTCAACATGGCCAGACCTGGTGAGGGGCCATTTAAAGCTTCGCTATAAGATAACTCGGCAAGTAAAGGGTTAAAGGGACACTAAAGGTTAATATTAAGTCAACGTGATTGTTGAAATACCATCCCAGAAACCTCGAAAAGCTTGTTTCGTGCGAAGAAGAGACTTATTTTAAGAGAAAATGTGTTCTGAAGCTTCCGCGTACCTCTAGCGCAGTTCAAGTCACCCGCCCTCCGATCGAGGAGTGTTGACGTCATGGTCTTATAGTGATGTTGCGCCGCCGGTGAGTAAAACGGCTCCCGCAGACAGCGCTACGGCTTTTCTGCACAAAACGCAAACGCGCGGCCAGAAACAAAGCCAAGACAGAGCCGACAGAAGCGCGAAAGCGGAACTATGGTGGCTAGCGGAAGGGAAAGCGCGCGACGATAAGCTGGTTCTTTATTTTATGACGCCAACTTCGACGCTCGTTGCAATGGACGACCCTGACAACGACACAATGGCTCGCGATGCTGGGCTCGAGTTCAGCTATTTAAGCACTGATGAACGTGACCTGTTGCTGAGGGCTCGCGCTGCCGGCGTCGTTGCGTACTACAACGACGGCAGCCTGCTTTGAAAGGCACTCCACGCGACTTCAGTAAGTCGGCGTTCAACTCGTAATCCTCTGGACGAAAGTGCAGCAAGCACACTACGCGATTTTTCGGCTCTTTGCCAGCGCGCTGTGGCAGAGGTACGGCACTTAACCACTTCGAACGGAGAGGTTCACTCGTTGGCACACAGTGATAAATAACGTTGGATTCGCCGCTGCAACTGCCCTTGGCCAAGTTCCACGGACCGTCCGCGCATCCCACGACATCACATGGACGTGGCATTCTCGCTGCTTATTTCAAATGCAAGTTTCGCGAGCCAGCAGGACCACCGCAGCACGACGCGATAAAGAAACAACTGAAACTCCGAAGCGCGCGCGGCGCAAAGTCGAGCGCGCAGAGTCGAGCGAAAACGAAACCTTTCGATCACCCATACTACTGAAGGTTAACGTCAAATTGTTATTTTTTTCTTAGAATCGAGCAGAAGTAGACAAGTAGCATTTTATTCCGTCTTATAACCTAATGAAATGATGTTTTTAATACGAGTAGTTGAGTACTAGTGACATGAATTATGACGAGGAGTGCCTTCGTCATCGGGCTAGTACTGGAATGTCGCTGGGGGGTCTCAAATCGCGTCATGCATTTACTTCAATTTCTCGGTTACTAAAGCTCTGTTCGCGATTACATTGACGCCTTAGACGTTCAAGAGCATTGCTTTATCACTTTAACTTGACTTTCTGGTAAACTTTAGTGTCTCTTTATAGATGTATGAACTCAAAGCAAATAACTCTAGCTGCAACGTAGAACAATATTGGCCTTGTATGACAATCTCAGACTACAATATATTTTGTGCTTTCACACCTGCTTACTTATAAAAGTGGACAAAATACATGCGTCTTTGGTATAACACAGCACTAATAATGCTTAACGAAACGAATTAAAATTAAGCGGCAACCTTAAAAAAAGCCGAGGTGAACCTTCACTAATTCAAGAGCAGGTAGATTCACGCTCAGACGGCTCATGAAACAGTATGCTGTGCCAAGAATCTTAGTCGAACAAGGGTGATGACCATCACGTACAGTGCCTCGGGGAAATGCACGCAGCAGTGTGAGAATACCTGTTTTGTTTTTGCTCATGCCACATTAACTGAATAATCGCAATTAAATCATTAATCGAAGAATTGGAGAGTTAGAATTACCTAACTCAAGGCACTACTGGTAAGAAAGTCACCTCCAGCGCTTGTGTAATGGTACCGCAGTGCTACAGTTGACCTTCCAAGGAGGGACCAAGCCCTTCCGGAGAAAATGTAGAGGAGGGGGGCTGCCCCCCCCCCCCCCGCCTATCCTAAAGGGACTGACAACAGGCGAGAGTGTGTAGTTAGACGTAGATGGAAATGAAATGGCCATAATTTACAGTGAAATAATCCAGCACGCTATTCGCGATTTCAGCTGGGACTATAATTTTAGATTGGTAAAGAAAGTCTCAAAAACCGATAAGTGGCGAGACCTGGCAGTGAAATTCTGGTACTTCGGATGTATTCTATGAAATTGCTGTACATAAAACTATCTGCCCGATCGCTTGCAATTCGTGCATATTCATAACGGAGATGCCACTTTAGCACCTGTTGCATCGCGGGTCCCCCAGGGCAGTGTACTGGGCCTATAATGAGCTTCTATTTTTGGAGTTATGTTTACTGCCCATCGACCTATTTAAAACGTGACTTGGGGATGAAGTTAGAACTGATGGCTCCGTATTCGTATTTGGGAATTATGCCTGTATAAGTGATTAAGTAAACGCATGTAGTTGTCACTGAACTCTAGTACCAGCCGAGTGCGCCGTGTGAACAATGCTCGTTCTTTAGTCGTTCGTCAACCTACCCCTGCGCCATATCTCAACTTTGCAAGGGAATATCATAGAGTATCACTTACGAAAAGTGTTTTTCTAGTAGTATTTAGAGCCATATATAGATGTGTTCACAAATGCCCTCACTAAAATTCACCATGGAACCGTAATAAAACTTCTATATCCATCTCTGATTTCCAACGTTCCATGGAATGAGCCAGAACTTGTTGAATCGGCGCTTGCAAGGTGGAGGCTGCGTCCTCCTTTCCAAATACACATGGTGAGGATATGGTCCTATCACGTCGTGTGTGTCATAAGAGGCGTAGTACAGCAAATTATACCATTTATTTGTAATATCTTGCCTGGCTAGTCTGTAGTTAAAGAAAAATAGTTATAGAATAGTTATAGAAATAGTTATAGAAAAAAGCCAGCCCGAAAGTTTTCACGACGCGAGCCTTCAAAAGCAGCTAATTTGGCGCAAAGTAGCCAAACCTGGCAACCATGGCTGGGTGATAATTAGAATATGGTAGGCTTTAACGGCATTGTGATAATCGATCCAGCAAGCTGCAGCAAGCGTTTAGTGGAATCAAGGGTTATTTCCGCTGGGAGGTTGTTTATAAGCATGGCACCGAGCGTTGAGGTAAGCCGAATATCGTAGCACACTGCTGTGGTAGGATCATTACATTAATAAAATTAAGCCTTCCGCCCGCATTCTATTACTCGGGAGACGAGTGGTGAACGCGTTCTTCTGTTTCACTTTTCACACTGACACAGCCACTGCGATGCCTTCCAAATGTAAAGTAAGATTATGTCATCGTTTCTGCTGATTTTTGCTGGTCTCTGCTGGTGAATGAAGGTTACGTTTGAGTAAACGGTGTTAGCCGTCTGTAAATTTTCACGAGCGCAAAGATATAATACACACTATATGAGATAATTATGAGATGTGGCTTCTTTGTAGACGCCTGCTAGCATCAAAAACAAGAAGGAGAATTACTACCTTGGTATGTAGGTGTTCTGCGTTACTAAGTTACAATGCAGTCAATGGGTGTGTTCTTGGTGCACAGCACTTCGAATCACCAACTTTCCGATGTCACGCTTGCGCAGCTCTCACCGGTCGCACTAAGCTCTTTTATGCCAAGAACGCCAATCGACATCGCTTAACAAGTCACGTGGTGCTGAGAGGTTGGCGTGGTTTGGTTTCTGTGTTGCTGTGTGGTCTGACAGCTTTCCCGGTTTTCGCTTAATCGCAACCAACTATTAAAGGTTTAGGTGAGCACTAGTGTCGCTCACCTTTCCTCCGCCTTCATGACGTCGTATCGTGTATGTATTATCATTTCTAATTATGCTTGCCATGCTTGCGCGCAAACGGGAACAGCTGTGACAGCGCATTATTTTGGGAACTTCAGGCTGCTTCATACGTAGGTGCATTAAAAAAATAAACAGATATACCTTCATTGTAGTTCTACCGAAATTTTTGCTCGCGTCTTGTAGCCATCAGTTGCCCGCGAAACGAAGGAGAATTAGCAGCTCTTTCATACAGAAGTGGCTTGAGTTATTGTTTTGGCGTGTTGCGTATGGTTGCATTACCTTACATCTTCAAAAGAAAATACTCGCTAAATGTTTTGTTAAAACTATCTAACCAAATCTGAGACGCCTTATTCTCGTTTGCAGACGTTCACGCCTGTGGACTCCAAGAAAGAGGAGTTCCGGAAGTACCTGGAAAAAAGCGGAGTGTTTGAAAGACTGACAATAGGTGAACAGCATTCAAATGATTTGAGCGTGGTACCGTATGATAAACGCGCACGGTTATGACATCGACACTAGGTAGAGCATTAAGGTGCAGTTTGAAAGCTTCGGTCACGCCCAGTGGTTGCTTCACGTTGTCACACAAAAGGATATGTGATTTAAATTAAGGAGTTGATTTAAAGACATTGTCAGACGCGCCATGAAAGGGTGTGACGACTGCTAAACAGTGGACGAATGATATAATCCGAATTGTCTTTGTCAGGGTAACAACAGCTTCGACTATAAAGCAGTTGCCCTGTCAAAAACAAGTGAGTGCTTGGCCTCATCATATTTCTTGTGTGTGCATGCGTTTGTTTTGCATCCGAATTATTTTCCTAACAAGGCAAGCCCGTCTTTCTTGTCACTATGTTGGCTCCGACCTCAAAACTTGTTCACCCACTGTGGATCAATTCAAGTCTACATCATTCTTTGAGCCCTCTATCTTGCCTGAAGGCTGATTGTTGTTGCGTGATGTCTGTATAAGGTCGTTCACACCCCAGCGCTCTCTCACAAGTTTTAATAAGTTTCACTGGAAATGCATTCATTTGCATGAAATTACTTATAGGTAAGCTTGCCTGGCCAGATTATTACTGGAAGGATCTCTTTTTGTCTTTGTTGTTCAAGCATTACAATATATAACGCTTACAGACAAAAATGTGCAGAATTTTGTCTCTGTTTACTGAATATTACATGAACAGTTTATCACTACTATGTGCTATGAATGCTGCATATGATCTTAGAACTAATGTTCGTGCACACCACTGAGAATCGACTCAATGGATGGTGCAAGTGCAGCATATTGCGAGCACCTTGAGCACTGAGGTGCAGGCTTTGTTGTACACTTGCAGCTAACCACTCAGCATATGGTGCTTTGCACTGCATTCTTTTTAGTTCAGCTCAAGTTTCAAGGGAGTTGGTCAATTGTCAACATATTTCCATGGTATTGTGCTATGACTGATGCTTGTTCATCAACTTGCACACGGAGACCTTGTTCACTTACTGAACAAGGTTTCTGTGTGGAAGCCTAAATACCTAACCTCTGACGACTCCACTTTTGTTGGCATTGTGCTTCTTTCCTTAGTATGGAGTTTTAACCATTCATTTGCTTTTTAGCAGGCGAATAACTACTATAGTCTCAACCTTTCACGTGGAACTGATGGCACTGCTCTTAATATGTCAATATTGAATACAAGTTTGTTAATGCCTCAGTTATTGACTCAAAGTCTCATGTTCTCTTTTTTCTTTCAGCACTTGTGAGCCTCTTTGAAGAGCAAGAAAAGCCTGAAAATGCAATTGCGTATCCTTTTGTCTGAATGCTTCCACTCACAATGATGACTCACTGGTGCATGCTATAGGTTTGGTTTTTTGCTTCTGTATTCACATCATTATTAGTACTAATCAAATTTGAATGCAAGAGCACCTCCCTTTTGCATTTTTAATTTGTATTAAAGTGACTCTGCAACAATGTGATGAAGCTTTGCATGATCTTCTCAGCCAAAGTGCTATCTGTATTTTTACTAGTGTACTTGCTGTTTATGTTAATTGTTTTTTTTTTTTTTAGTTTTCGCGTAACAGAATTATGTTTTCTCGTATATTAAAATTACAATCCGATGCTATCATGTCTGTAGGTTGTGTAAACGTTCTACTTTACAGTTTTTCTACGTATTCTACCTTGAAAAATTCAATTATTTCAGTAATTGCCTTGCGCCACATGGAGGTCCTGCTTGGTTGGTTATGCGGGGTTCGAAATTCTTTTTGCGAAAGCAACATCTAACACTAGACGCCAGGCACAATAGCCTGACCCACCTAATCTTAACATGTCTTTCTCATCGAATTTTTTCTTTATGTCCACTTGTCCGGGCACGGAGACGGGAAGCAAGGTGGAGGGGAACTATGTAAGCTGCATACCAGCAGATTTTTTTTTTTTTTTTAACAGCAGTGGAGGTGGTGAGGGGGGGGGGGTCACATGCCCAGTAGCTACCGCCTGGAAAGATCATATGCTGCGTGACACCTGCGGTTCAACAGGTGTTGCACATTTTGCTGCCATAGCCACAAGTGGTGCTGGCGAACACTCCCACAGCTTGATTGTAAATATGTTTGAATAAATACCAGCATGAGAAGCATG